>NC_045165.1:20997109-21247109 GCF_900700415.2 Clupea harengus
AGCATTCTCTGCCTTATCATGAAAGTCTCCCTGACTACATTAAGCAATACTTCCGAGACAGGCATTTAATGATAAGAGCACACACCAAAGACACACACACTCACAGAGCAAATCAGGCCCTGGCAGGGGTGGATGGAGGTTGGGGAGGCACAGGGGTGTCAGTGCAGCCGGTGCAGATCTCCGCACACCTTTCACTGTAATTAGCTCAGGACGAGTGAGTATGGAGAAACCCCGTCTTTGAGAGCAATGACTGACCCGCTAATCTGATCAGTGCTGCCGGCAGACATTCATCTTCTCGTTGTGTTGCACATCCACCCACGGCAAAGCCGCTGTCCAACCGTCGGCAGCCGGTGCAGCCGCTCTTTGCTGCGATTGAGTCTGGGCTCTTAAGAATGTAATAAAAATGGCCCAAGAATAATGTGATGACGTGTGTGAAGATGTCTGTAGGTGCAAGTATGGAAGTATGAGTTTAAATGAGCAGGTGTATAGGTATGTCCATATGTGTGTGTGTGTGTGTGTGTGTGTGTGTGTGTGTGTTTGTGTGTGTGTAGGTGTGTGTGTGTGTGTGTGTGTGTGTCTGTGTGTGTGTGTGTGTGTGTGTGTGTTTGTGTGTGTGTGTGTGTGTGTTTGTGTGTGTGTGTGTGTGTGTGTGTGTGTGTGTGTGTGTGTGTGTGTGTGTGTGTGTGTGTGTATGTGTGAGGCAAAGGGCTTGATAAGAGAACCCAATTCAGTTTGGCGTTTACTGTGATCTAACAGCCTTAACTGTGACTGATTCCTCCTCCCCAAACTCACCCAGAGGCTCTGATAAAGGGCACCAAACTTGGGTTGCCTGGGGAAATGAACTGTAAAAAGGGTAGAAGAGCAGAAAGAGAGAGCGCAAGAGACAGAGACCGGGAGAAAGAGTGTGTGTGTGAGAGAGAGATAGAGAGAGAGAGAGAGAGTCTGCCAAGACAAAGAAAGATCGGGCCCATTCCCGGAGACCTGAGAGAGCTGGTCCCAGTGTTGGGGCGTAATTGCCTCTGCGCTCCACAAGAAAGCCATGCAGTTAGCTGTGGGTTGAGAGGAGAAGAGTGCGAGTGAGTGAGTGAGACAGTGGAAGAGGGGAAGAAAGAGGGGGAGCGGGGGGCACAGAAGGGGGACGGAGGAGCAGGCGTAGGGCAGGCCCCTGAGGAGTTGTAGAGTAAATTGTAAATGTTTGGCGTGAGCTGTGAGAGCGCCTTACTGCGGCTGGCAACGCGGAGGCTGCTTGTTTTGGAGATGGTGTCTGGCAGAGGATGAGGGTGTTGAGTGTGTGTGTGTGTGTGTGTGTGTGTGTGTGTGTGTGTGTGTGTGTGTGTGTGTGTTGGTGGCTTGCCTCTGGTGTGTCAAGGTATGATAAAGGTATGGTAGAGGTTTCACACCTCCCTCTGACGAGAAAGTGTGGACCGGGGAGAGTGCTGCCATGAGAATGCCTCCTTCAACCCAAAACCACACACCCACACGTGCACATGACCACACACGCACACACACACACACACACACACACACACACACACACACACACACACACACACACACACACACACACAAACAAACAGGAATGTGGACAAGGGAGTGTCTTCAGGAGGAACCCTGGTCCACGGCACTAATTTCCCACCATTAAAAAAACAATCTGGCCAAGCCGCTGGCAGAGAAAAACAGAGGCTCTATTGTGTGCCGTGTTGATGTTTGTTGGGCTTCTCTGTCCACCAAAGGTACCAAAGCCTCGCACGCAGGCCCACTCTCTCCACACGGCCCTCGTGCAGCAGGATGAAAATATCCAAGCCCTGTCTCTCTGGCGGATCTCTCCATGGTCTCAGCCCTTGCCAAGCGCTCCACTGTGGAGAAGAAAACTGCACCGCTTTTGTACCGAGCTACAAAAAGACAACGTGAGAGTGATCCAGAAGTCAGACTGGGCAGTTTAGCACTTGCTGATTGGCAGAGAGAGGAGACCGTTTGCAGGCAGGAAGGTTGTAGAGACAGGAAGAAGAGCAGGTGGAGAGAAAGGCAGACGGGGAGACAGCACAGGTATGGAGGCAAACAGACGGGGGATAAAGGCAGAGAGAAAGACACATCGTCTAGGAAGGACAAGGGGGGTGGGGTGGGGTGTCTACCGCCCACAGCCATATAGCCTATTTCTTTAGAGCTCTGTCAGACGAAATGAGGTGTGTGTGTGTGTGTGTGTGCGTGTGTGTGAGTGTGAGTGTGTGTGTGTATTACTTTTATTCTTTTTGAATATAGTGAGATCTTGGTTGGAAGGGTAGAGGACAGTGGGCCCTAATTGCAATGAGCCCCGCGAATGGGCTTTGCACATCAGCAACCGCACAGGGAGAATAGGCAGGGATACCTATATTTATTAGTTTCATTGACACAAAGCAGGGAGTAATCAACCATAAATGGGTTGCATAATTAGTGGATGTGGCAATGAAGTCATTCTTTATATAATCTTTATGATTCAAACATAACTGATAGTAATTGTTCTATAATAGAGCAAACCACAAATTTCCGGTCACGAACGGAATGGTTTACACCAGATGAGATGGAGGTTCTTGTGCAGGAGGAATGCCCGACATGAAATCATTTTGAAGTTTTAATAGAAAAAGGTGTTGCTTTGAAGGAGCTCATTTGTACATGGAACTCCCATATCTGTGCACGGACACACCCTAGCATTGCACTGACCCGCACATGTTTGCACTTAGAATCTTGCTCATGTTCAGAAATGAGCAAATTATTAAATTAGCTTTAGGTCATGCGCGGAGGTGCGCACACATTTCTTCCTAAAAGCCTGTCTTTCTTCATGTTGAGCTCACTTTGTGAATAGGGTCTGGCTCCATTGGGGATTGGTTCCAGTCATTGCATCCTAATGGGCATAGATTTAGGGTTCATTTTGAAACCATTGGACCAGCCTTTCACCAATCGGCACAGACCAGTATGGGATTGCTATGTTTACTACTTCACCACGAACGGTTCCCAAACCCCGCCGGCGGTAAGGAAACAATGAGCCCTAATTTCATTGATGGGAAACTAGCAAAGTCCGTCGCACATGAATTCAAACAATCATGTGGCATTTGGGAGCATTGCACTGACCCCCCAGCCATGCCTGTGCTTAGGATCTTGCTCATGGTACTAAACATGGCAAAATGATTTAGCCAAATTATTAGTTATTAGCCAAGTAATTCGTTTTAGTTTGTGCATGGCAGACTTTGCTTGTTGCTTTGCCAGTTGCCTGTCAATGAAATTAGGGCAATATGTCAAGAAACATTCTTCTTGCTCCAGCTTGAATTCTTCAACGTTGCTACTACTGTTTGTATTGGTTTGTCCATCTCTAGCATTGCCGCCATTGTTTTTACTACATTTTGAAACAAACGCTTCACTTCGTCAATGCACTTAGCCACCCCCAAAATGCAGTTGAGTGCTGTTAGCTGTTCACCTTCCTCTCTCTCTCTCTCTCTCTCTCTCTCTCTCTCTCTCTCTCTCTCTCTCTCTTTCTCCTTGTACAAGGACGACGGCTGACTGAGGTTCAACATCACAAGTACAAATGTGATGAGAACAGAGAGCTGTGAAGAGGTTGTTTTAGACAACAAAGGCAGACACACAGACACACACACACACACACACACACACACACACACACACACACATTTCACAAAAGCCATTGCTACCACCCAACAGAATTTTGACATGATCATGGTTGAAAAAAATATTTATATTCATTGCAATACCAATGCAATAATCGTATAGAATGTAAATACCTTTCCTTAAAACTGTCATGAACCAATACATATATGACTCGTATACCAGCTCTTTCACCATACAGCAAATTTCCATACCCGATTTTTGCTTAAAAAAACAAAACAAAAACTAAACACGTGGTCACATTTGATTTTTACAGCTGTGTTTGTGCATGGGGATGGTCAGTTTACAAATGACCATATGACAAGCCGTCCACTCCAGTCAGCCAAGCATTAATATCCCTTTAAACTCGCACTACAACAAACACTCAACCTCCGGCAGAATCACTGCCTCCTGAAGAAGCTCTGCCGGCGGTTCCTGGAGACAATATTCACTCGCCCAGTGACAGTGTTCACTAGCTCAAGGCTGAGCGCTCTCGTACATCATAGCACGATGTGATATCACCCTTTCCTACAATGCGCTCTCCCCTTCTCCTCGGTTCAGGATGGTTAAGCTGCCCTAAAGACTGGTCTGTGTTGTCTGGGGGCTTCCTCTCCTTTTGAACTGGAGCGCTCAAAACAACAGAGCACCAACCTAGCCTAAGTCTGTTCCCATCATGCACCGCTCCAGGAGACCAGGAGAGTCCATTGGCTTTCATGAAATATTAGAGAAACTCATGTTTCTGTTCATTTGTATGTCTTGTCATAACAACTAGTGATGTTTTTCTTCACTGTGTTATTGAAAAACACTTGGAGTGCTTAAAAAAAGTGCTTGCCAAAACATATTTTCATTAATTATTCATTACTGTAACATAATTTACATAGGTGTTGAAGTCGCTGTGAACATTAGGTCTTATCTGGCACATCTATAATACACCACATGGAGTATATTTCTTCCCTAAAAACTGTGATGCCAATCTTTTGGCTGCCAGCACCATGCTGCACCAGTATAGCCAGAGCTGTGTGTTCTGTTCTTGGTTACAGGGCTAAGGGTGTGAAAGGGGAGAAGTGTGCTTACCTGAGGACAACCAACACCACAGGCAGCGGCCACAGTCCCCGGGCACATGGAAGGAAAAGAACGGAGAAAACATTATAGCATCCTGGATACAAGGGTGAAAGAAACAACTTGATATTACCCATCAAAATAATGGACCTTCATTTTGAACATCCGCACAACACACACACACACACACACACACACATACACACACACACACACACACACACACACACACACAGACGCACACTCTCACAGGCACACATCCCCACACACAGATAACGAGTCAGTTCTTCAGACTGTCAATAAAAGCAGCCATCAACTGACCCCTGACCATGAACTAATAACACAGTCCGGCGGAGACAGTGAGATCACATATATGATTGCACAGAGGTCACATCTGTGCCGATTGAGACGCACCCGCTGGCTTAAGGACAGAAAAGGGGGACTATGCTGCTGCGGGGCTCTGACTGGAATTGATGTCCTTGTGTTCGGCACGAATAAGCAGGCAGACATTATACAGATCTTTCTGACAGTCACGTCTTTGTGTTCCTCCGCTTCCCTCTTTAATTGCATAATTCATGTTTGTTTCTTATTCCCATTTGCTCTCAGTGCCGCAGCACAGAATGCCTTTGTTGTAAATTGAGGGGGGGCTTTGAGTTTATGTTTAGAACATGAAAAGAAAAAGGGAAAATAGTACAAAGTTTTCTCCTCCATATTTATATATATGAGAGAGAGAGAGAGCATACGGAGATGGAGTGACATCCAATCCTCTTTTACGGACACACTTGTACACACACACACACACACACACACACACACACACACACACACACACGCACGCACACACACACACACACACACACACAGAGTGATAACGCTAACAGACAGTGGAGATTTTTCCCGCCCCTGAGGTTGGTGAGCACATATTTGGCTCCCTGAAGCAGCTATTAAACAAATGGACGCCAGAAAGAGAGAGGAGAACAGAGGAGAGGAAGCGAGAGAGAGAGAGAGATAGAAGAAAAAAGGGAAAAGTGCAAAGATGCAGACATACAGTGACAGAGACGCAGAGAGAGAAAGAGACAGTAGAGGAGAGAACAGAGCACAGAGGGAGGGGGAGAGGGAGAAACGGAAAGAGAGACAGAGGGCAAAAGAGTGAAAGAAAGAGAGCCATAGCAAAGGAGAGAGGGAGAGACAGCGAGAGAGGGGGAGAGAGGGAGCGAGGGGGAGAGAGGAGTGTGTGAGCCCTCGTCGCCATCCTCTCGCGCAGCTGCTGCCGAGCTCGCTGTTCCAGCCAATGGCGTGCTGGCGTCCCTTCCCCCAGACTCCCCCAGCCTGTCCCTGTTTTTGTCTGCTTCAGCACTAGTGCTCCAGCAGCACTCTTTCTCTCTCTTTCTCTCTCTCTGGACTCCCTCTCTCCCTCCCTCCCGCCCTTATTTTTCCATCCTCTTGCACTCATTTTAATTACGCAGAACGAGTTGCGACGCATCTAGCCTGGGAGTTAAATTTAAAAAGAAGAGGAGCAGAGCGCAGAAGCGGGGGAGGGAGGGAGGGAGGGAGTGGGAGAAAGGGAGGGAGGGAAAGAGGGAGAGAGAGAGAGAGAGAGAGAGAGAGACAGAGGAGGAGGCTGGGGGGGGTGAGGTTAAAGGGAGCGGATGAGAGCTGAGTGTCAGGGAGGGAGGGGGAGATGTGGCTCTAGATAGCAGCGTAAACAACACTCGCTTCTGCCTGTAAGAGACTCACAACTTTAGGGCGAATAACAGCGAGAGAGGAGGGGAGGAGGGGTTCGGCGTGAGGAGTCAGCCAATGAGGGCCGCGACAGCAGGCATCCAAAAATGTCACAGGGCCCTGAGGGCGGGAGGGGAGAATTGTGGGAAGTCAGGCGTCACATCCGCGCTTCAACAGGCAGCACCATTGCCTCACAAAAACAACATGACCCAGCCGGTGACATCAGGGGCGAGACACAAATACACACACACACACAAACACACACACACACACACCAGACATGCTATGTTAACTCCCAATGCCACTATTTTCTTTCATACAACACACCATCACAGGCTCACAGTCAGTTTATCTCTCTCTCTCTCTCTCTCTCTCTCTCTCTCTCTCTCTCTCTCTCTCACACACAAACCATGCCATGCTAATTCCCTGTGCCTCATTTGTTGTCTTTCATCCCAAGCACATTCACTTACACAAACAGATACAAAAGATGCTATGCTAATTCCTTGTGCCTTTTTTGCCTTTATCCCAAACACACACTCTCACACACACACACACACACCCACACTCAAACACTCACACACACTCAAACACACACACACACACACACACACACACACACACACACACACACACACACAAGATCACTCGCACACACACTCAAACACTCACACACACACTCAAACACACAGAGCCCTGCCTTTCCTCTCCTGCCTTCAGGTGTGCTGCTCTGTTTCTCGTCTCTTGGACATGAAGCACATCTGTGAGCTCCAGCCTGTCACGCCTGCAGTGGCCAGCAGCTGTGCAGGGGAGCGGGATGAGAGGAGCGGGGAGAGAGGGGAGAGAGGGGAGAGAGGGGAGGCAGGCCAGGGTGACCCCAGAGACGGGCAGAGAGGCTGGCAGACGGGCCTGAGCTGGAGGCAGCCTGAAGGTCTGCAGCCAACCCCCCTCCATCCTGCCTCCACTCTACCCACACCCGCCATTACAGAAAAAGGGGTGTGTATGTGTGTGTGTGTGTGTGTGTGTGTGTGTGTGTGTGTGTGTGTGTGTGTAGTAAGAAACAGCACAATAAAAAGCTCAACATTTAAAAGCAAAAAGTAAGGGTTTGAAGAGAGTGGAAACAGAAAAAGAGAGTGAGTGAGTGAGTGAGTGAGTGAGAGAGAGAGAGAGAGAGAGAGAGAGAGAGAGAGACAGCTGGGACCTTGTGTCTTTTCCTCTACTGCCAAACATTTCATTTGGTTGGGCAATGTCTTTCCTCCACATCTTTTACTCTCTCTCTCTCTCTCTCTCTCTCTCTCTCTCTCTTTCTCAGCCTCCCTGTGTTCTCCCCAGCAGAACCCACCCCTTTGCAGTAATGCTTTATTTATTACAGCGAATATTCAGCTTGAAACTAGCTCCGTGCTCTCATCCCCTAAAGACCTTTTAATCATCTCTCGCTTTCAATTCTCTCTTGGTCTCTCTGCAGCGTTCCCCCCTTCTTTCACTCACTCCTTTTCACTGCTGTATTCCTTCTCCTCTGTTCTCTCTCCCGCTCTCTCTCTCTCTCTTTCTCTCTCTCTTTCTCTCTGCTGCCGGCTGATTCATGCGTTTGTAATTTAAATATTTCTCTTTCTTTAACCCACCACAGTATCAAAACAACAGCGTGAAAGTTAGTCGGCTTGTTTCGCTCCCCTTGAAGCTTCGCCATCACTCCCTCCCTCCCTCCCTCCCTCTATCCCCTTATCTGGAGCAAGAGCAGGGAAGGGGAGAGGGAGCGAGAGAGGGAGCGAGAGGGAGAGGGAGAGGGAGAGGGAGAGGGAGAGGGAGAGGGATAGAGACTGTCCCCATACCAATAAAAATAGAGAGGTTGTCATGCTGATGAATGATTAACTCTGGCCCTGGCGTGCCATGCAGAGCGGGGAGAGAGGAAGGAGAGGAGGACAGAGAACAAGAGAGAGGAGACAAAAAGAGAGGGAGGGCAAGAGACAGAGGCGGGGGCACTCAGGAAGAGCTCCAGACATGCAGCATTCGTGTGTGTGTGTGTGTGTGTGTGCGTGTGTGTGTGTGTGTGTGTGTATTGATGGGTGACGCTGGCTTGCCCTCTCCGAACAGCTCCTTGAAATTCAATCGAGGCTTTAATTATGCACACAACTCTCACACACACACGCACGCGCGCACGCACGCACGCACGCACGCACGCACGCGCACACACACACACACACACACACACACACACACACACACACACACACACACACACACACACACACACACACCACATGCCTGAGAGCTGGTTGTTTTAACATCTAAACCAAATGTGGCTTTCATGTACATGAGCTACAGAGTCTGTGCGTATGGGTTCATGTCTGTGCGCCTATACGTGTGCCTTTCCTCATGTGTGTGTGAAACGTCGGACAGACATAGTCCGCTCTCTGTACGCAGGCGGCTACCGCACAGGGCACGTCAACGACACAGGATCGCTCTTCATTTCCTGCGGCCTCCCTGCCGTAATTAGAACAGGGAGTGAGGCGCAGCGATTCATTAGGACGCGGAGGAAACGTCACGGCTTTAAGTGCCGCTGGAACGGAGGGGTCAGGGAGGGAGTCGGACGATAACACACGCCGCGACGTGACGTGAGGCAGGTTGGCAGCGTTTGAGCTCCGTGAGATGTTAGCGGCGGGCGCAGATGTAGGGATGGAGGGTGGTGAGCTGGTGGGAATGATGGAGGGCCAAACCGCAGAAGCTCTGGCTTTAAAGCAATGCGGTGAATTCTTAAATTGTATCAGACAGACTGTGTAAAGACGTTCGTAATGTCTGTTTTTTTGTCTGGCGTCAAAACGTATGATTCCTGACATACAACAATCAGTCTCTTGGCTTCCATGGTCAGCGTTTCACTCCTTCTCATTCCACCTCCTCAAAGCCTGACTCTATTTCCAACGCCTCCTCTCAACTCCAACTGCAAAAATGGTAACTAACCGCCAGGCAGGTACACCATTCGTCACTAACATCTACTTCTGAGTGGCTAACATCCAATTAACCTAGGCTTTTATTGGTTGGAGAACATAACAGGCTAATAGTGAATCTATTCTATCCATCTATGTATCTATCTATCTTTATCTGTATTTGTCATTACAAATCCTCCAAAACAGATAGCCCTAGAACTCCTTTACACAGAAAATTGAAAAAAAAAATCTGATTAGGACCATCAACAACACACCTTCAAACAATTTAACTACGTATACTCTCCGACCACCTAGAAATAACTTGATTATAATGTCACAATTTAATACAACTGACCTCAAAACCTCTTTTTTGTTTTATTTTTAACTCTGTAATAACTGACCTGCAGCTAACAGTTAAGGGCTCCCTGCTATCAGGCATTTCCCCAGTCACTAAAAACAGTTGCCATTAACTCACTCTTAAAGAAGAAAACTCTGGATGCCTCCGTGTTAAACAACTATAGACCTTTCAATTACCAGCCTAACCCATTGGACCACTGAGCAACATGCTCTTAGGGCTTGTAAATCCATGGACTCTCAGATTCAGCTAGTAGAACCCGAGGCCAATCTAAACATGGTGAAGCACCATTTAACCGTTATACTGCATGCAACTGGAACAAACTGCCAGAAGATCTTACGTAGATGTGCCCCAAATGCAGCAATTTTTAAATCCAAGAAGGAAGTGACATCTTGGGCTTTTTCAGTGTTCTGAAAGAGATAAACACACAGGCTGTGCTACTCCCACAATGTTTTTATTCTACTTCATGCACTTTGTACTTTCTTTGACTTATATTATTTATCTTTTAATTACATTACTGTCTTTTAATCACACATTTTTATTCTAATTTTTGTACTCTGTACTTTCTTTTAATTATATATATATATTAATCTTGATTGCTTTTCAATCTTAAGCACTGTCTTTATTTTCCTTTGGATTTTCCTTCTGTTTTCATTTATGCAAAGCACATTGAATTGCCTCTGTGTATGAAGTGTGCTATATAAATAAATACATTGAATTGCCTCTGTGTATGAACTGTGCTATAGAAATAAACTTGTCTTGCCCTGACTTGCCTTGACTCAGCTTGAGGATTAAATACAGATTTCTGAGGTGCTGAAGGTTGCCTGTAAAATGCTTCGACTCTTCTGTGACCTTTCTAATGGACTTCCCCAGGTGAACTTTCATTCATTCATTGCTGTTGAAAGCAGTGCGTTAGATCAGGCGTTTAGGGCAACTCATGTCAAACAAGAAACGAGAAGAGAATACACCCCCCCCCTTCTCGTTTTTTATTTCAATCAAATTGGATTTCAGCATTTTCTATAGCCACTCAGAGAGTAGAGAAGCACACCCTCCCATTGAAATGTGCATGGGAGTGATTCCAACAATTAAACATGAGAGAAAGGCAGTTCATTTATGACAGCTAGACAAGGAAAGAGAGAGGGGTGTAGAGAGAGAGAGGGAGAAAGAGAAATGGTGTTTTTTGGAACAGCACCTTGTTTTTGTTCATTTGACATTTTGTCAGTTTTGCCTCCAGGTGCTAGGCAGATAATGCTTTTCATATTCTTTCCATATATTTTGTTCCTCTTTCTTTCTCGCTCTCTACCTCAGACTCATTTGTCACATTTGTATTGCCCGACACCTTTGAAGAGCGGTAAACAATCTGTTATGGCCCTGCACTAGTGTTTCTCCTCAGCAATAACGAGCTGCGAACGAGCGCGGTCACGTGTCGGGCTGCACTCTGACATCCACGCTCTTCCGCTTTAAGACACTGTCAGGT
Source organism: Clupea harengus (assembly GCF_900700415.2). Taxonomy (NCBI): domain Eukaryota; kingdom Metazoa; phylum Chordata; class Actinopteri; order Clupeiformes; family Clupeidae; genus Clupea; species Clupea harengus. Next base: position 21,008,274 of record NC_045165.1, read on the forward strand.
CAGCGAGTAACCCCCCCCCAACCCCCTTTACCCCGGAATGAAACACAGGCGAGCGGCACATCTTTGCCAGGGCTTCCTACCCCTTTGTGGAGTCTTTGGCCTTCCATTCCCCCAGCCCCTGCAGTACAATACCTGAGAGAGTACCCACAGACATAACACATGAGGAATGTGGATGGAACGCACGGCAGACCTTGGGCTGACTATTCCCTGCTGCTGGGCGGGCTGGGGATGGGGCTGGGGATGGGAGGTTAACCTATGCTGCTTGTGGGAAGGGTGGTGGTGGTGGTGGTGGTGGCAGGGGCCTGACATTATGCCGTGGAAAGAGGGTGATGGAGTATTATTTGGGCTGTGAAGAGAGGGCGGTGTTTGAGGGTTGGCGTGGCTGCTGTTGGGTTTCATTACGCACATGCACACTGACACTAATGGTGCCGGGTTTCAGAGTGGGAGTCTCCTTTGTCATAATGAGAAACAGTGGGGTTGGGGTGGACAGCTTGTTGTTGTGCTCGAGCAAATGCAAAGTAAGTGGATCCAAACGCTCACAAGCAATACACATGAGTACATTTCTCAACTACATTTTACCTGTGTGGCATATAGAGTGTATGTGCATGACTCAAGCGTCTGTGAAGAGGGACATTTAAAAAAGGTCTGGGGGGCAAAGCTTCAGTGGGCGATGAATGCCCAAACTTTTGTGTGTGTGTGTGCGTGCGTGTGCGCGTGTGTGTGTGCTTGCGTGTGTGCGTGTGTGAGTGTGTGTAATGGGTTGTCAGAGCATTTTTCACTTTTAGAAAAGGTGGAAGAACTACAAGCAAAACAAATAAACAAAGTCCATGGTAAAGTAGACACACACACACACACAGAAACACTCATAGTGCTCACACACATTCCTGACCACAAACCATTCAGTCACTTGACCTTGTATCGCGAGCTGTTCATCATACACACCATTGTGCATAGTTACTGAGGGACACCATAATAGACTAGGGGCAAACACACACACACACACACACACACACACACATGCGCACACAGGCAGCCAATCACAGCTCTGGGTTTCTTGTCTCGGCGTGGCCTTACTCTTTCAACGAGTACCACAAAAGGACAGAACAGCCATCACTGCACAAAAGTAACATCCCAAACCCTTCCCCAGGGTCTGGGAAAGGAGAGGACAGAGAGAGAGAGAGAGAGAGAGAGAGAGAAAGAAAGGAGGGGGGCAGACAAGTCTGTCTTTTCTTTTGGCTCCTGCCATCTGCTCTTGGGTTCCACTTAACACACTATTGTCTTCACGGCGAGGGAGGGCCACAGTACTTCCCCCACACAGGGCATGAGATGCCAACGCAGTGTGGATCAGAATGGAGTGCCACATTCAGTAATGAAGAAGGGGGAAAAGAAAGAGAGAGAGAGGGAGAGAGAGAGAGGGAAGGAAGGAGGGAGGGAGAGAGAGAAGGACAGAGGGAGGGGGGTAAGGGAGGGAAAGAAAGACAGGAAAGCCACTAAGGGCTAGGGGAAAGGAAGTCTAGAGAAATTATTACTAGTCTGGGGGCACAATTTGCTCTGCAAGAGTAAAAATGAATTCAATTTTGCAGAGGAATTCTATTAGTATGCGTCTAATGGCATACAGCCATCAAAAACAAACAGGGAGAGAGGGGCAGACAGACTCGCTCGCTCTCCCCCCCCCCCCAACACCCCCCCAACACCCCTCTCTCTCTCCACCTAAATCTCATTATTCACCCTGTGCAAAACGCCCCAATTACCGTCCTAATTCTAGCCCGGAGTTTATTTTATTACCTTTCCAATTGATTTCAGCCTGGTATAAATAAATGAACAGAACGAGGCAGAAGGTTTAAATGTTCTCTCCTTTGATATTGCCATGCAGGGAAGGTGATGCTTTTAACATTCCATTCTCAGGAGATGAGACAGACCCCAACCCACAGGTGATGGGGAGCTGTTGGGATGAGCGTGTGGAAGGCTGAAAGAAATGGTCTGTAACATGGAAGAAACGTTTGTAACAGGGAGGAAATGTCTTTCACGGAATGCAGCCACGGAAAGCCCAAAAAAAGCACACGTCGACAACGTCCATGACAGAACAGGAAAGGCAGGCGAGGAAAACATTGATATTCCCGGAGAACAAAAGTGGGGTTCTCCTCCATAAAGAGCATAAGTTATGAGGTCTCGGAGGGGAGAGAGAGCGAGAGCGAGAGCGAGAGAGAGAGAGGGAGTCGGTGTCGGGTATCGGCTGTTGTCGGCGCACGTTTCCTTTCATCTCCTTGCGCGGGACTGATCACAGGACTGTTGTTTAGAGCGGTGCGTCAGGATCACAGCTATGACAGAAGCGCTCAGATCAGCGCACAATGAAGCCTTTCAGACTAACAATGCCAGCTGAAACGTGGAGCTGTTGGATGGGGCTCCCAGTTTATTTTACAACTATATGTAGTTTTCCTCATTTTATTTGGTTGGCTGGCTTAAATCTTTGATTTTATGATGCACATAAAAGCCGAGAGGCCTTTCAGTTCTGACTAGCAAAGCCTCATGGGCCTGTGAAATTTCCAGAAAAAAAGGAAAGGAGTCTCATATATCTGGGGACCACGACACTTTGTTTTAAGTTCTGGTACCTTGTGTCTAGTTTAGTGCCTTCAAAAAACTCTCCTGGTCTTGAGGGGGGTAGAGAGGGGGCATGTTCAGAAGCTTCCAGTCATTTAATAGCCATGCCCCCCCCCCCCCTTCCTTATCTAACTGCTCACAACACAAGTCCACTGAAATGCCACCCGGCTGTGTGATGTGGTGTGAAAGCCTAATGTGCCGTGGTAAATTCTTCTGTGTCAGCGCGACCCCAAACTCCCCTACCATGCCCACGTCCGCCCACTGTGTGGCAATCGTTCTGTGCGGCGGGGGCTGAGAGGGGAGTCTGGAGTGTGTTTGCGTGCATGTATGTGTGTGACTGTGTGTGTGTGTGTGTGACAAAGTGAGGTGTGCTGAACTTGCTAATGCATTCCGACAACGCAGGAGCGCCTCTCTGTGACCGCCTCTGCCTCACAAAAACAGCAGGGCCCGTTTCCACACGGTCTGCTCACATGCTCGCCTCACATCGGCCCGGTGTTGGAGGACATTAAGCTGCCCGTGACAGCCTCACTGAGCCCAAAACCTACAGGCGCTGTGTACACACCAGAATCGAGCGAGGGTGAGGAGAGGGGAGTGGAGCGCAGGGGAGAGGAGAGGGGGATTAAAAAAAAAAAATAGAGGGAGGCAATTGTTCCTTGGGATGTCACCGGGGTGCCTGCCTCTCCCTGGGTCTGGACGCCTATTCTGAGCCGACTGGGAGAGCTCACAGGGACAGTTCTATTAGTGTCTGCTGGGCTGCCCACTCTGTCTGCGGGCGCCGCGCTGCTCCGTGCCGCTACTCTCCACTCTGCTGTGGGTTTGTTTTTTTTCCTCTAACTCACACACACAGGCACACGCCCGTCTGCCGCCATGAGCTCATGTCACATTCAGCTGCAGCTCGAAATGCGGCAGCGGCAGCGGCACAGGGAGGCCCGGCACCACCACCAACACCACTGCCGCCACATCTGCTTAGATGAGTTTGCTAAAAAGTGATGAACTGTTGAGGGCTGCTGTTGTGCCTCAGCTCACCACTAAGGGATCAGCATCGCGGCTCCTCTCTGGTGTCTACACACTAACTGTGCTCCTACGGCGTTACGTACGTTTAGCATCCCCAGTAGTTTTGTACAATTATGTCGGGTTGGGCCACATATCATATTTCCCAAAGGGCTTCTTGTAAAAAAGACGAAAAAAAAACAGTCCTTTTATTGGACACATACTGTACAAATATATGGAGTCAGAAAAGGTCTGTGCACCACAAGAGATGAGAGCCCAGCTTTAAGCGCCTCGCTATACTAGTCCAGTTTCTTCCCTTTCTGTTCTGAAAATCCGTCGTGTTGCTGTTGCGCTCCCTGTCCTTATCAGCTGGTGTCCACCCTCGAGCCAATCAGTGCTGAGGGGGGATTTGCCCCACTGGGAGCTGCCATGGAGGAGACTGCCCACACAGATATGAGGCCTGGCAATCCGATTGAGGATGAAAGGCGATGTTACATCTGTTGCACCCTATTTTGTTTTATTTCTCTCGCTTTTATCCTTGTTTTTTTTTTTTTACAGCATCTGGTTACAGCGTTTCAAACACAATATGCAATTTCCATTTCTGTTTCCTCTCCTGGTTTCTCCTGACCTCTGAATGGTGCGACACGAGAAAGGATGATATGCCTTAACAGCATTAAGGCAACAGGCAACAACCTATTCTGCCCACCCTTGAATTTCTATCTGTCTTTTAATAACATCGGACAGTTTTACTGTGCGACACAACAGTAAGTCTTCTATGCGGGAATTTGGAGTCCTTGCAATTTCACCTGGTGAGACAAAGATCTATGGTCCATATCACCTTAAAGTATTATCAGAAAGAGGAGAAAACAGCGGACATTTTCACAGTAGTCTGTGAGGGTTGTGAGCGAAGATGTGAGTTGTTTTGTGAGTGCCTCAGTGCCTCAGTGAAAGACTTCAGAGTTGCACCGAAGAACCCCAGCTTCAAACTCCATTTGTCCTTCATCAGGGAGTGTTTTTCTTTTCAGTGGGCTGAACTGAACAAGCAAAAAAAGAAAACATTTACCTGTCAGTTCAAGGTCTTTCCCTTGGTCTTTCCAATGTCTTTTTTCACTCAGTCTATGAATGAGACAGTCTCTTTCGGGAACTTCACACAACAGTTGAGAGAAAGGGCAAGAGCCAACAAATGCAGCGTTTGGAATGGAGACTAAAAAGAATCGATGTTCGTGATGGGGAAGGGGAACAGTCTGGAAATCTTGCAAGCACAAGGTTGCTTTTCTGCGTTTGTGGCGAAGGAAATGGAAGCTTTGCTGGAGCTGACAGTGACCCATCCAGCATCTGCAAAGAAGAGATGACGGAGTTCAACCCTGCTTTGTTGATCTGACGGCCATGAGACCAAATGCTGCACGTATCCGGGGAGGGCTCGCGGGCCATGAAGGGGCTTGTCTGCCGCGCAGCACGTTTGGCTGCCAAGCTTCTCTTCTCTTCTTTTCAGCAGTGAAGCGATGCCAAGACGCCTGCTTCAAGACCTCACATGCAGGTGGACTGGTGTGTGGTGTATGTGTGTGTGTGTGTGTGTGTGTGTGTGTGTGTGTGTGTGTGTGTGTGTGTGTGTGTGTGTGTGTGTGTCTTTGAAACGCTTTCATCACAGAGTCTGCTTTGGGCTTGCTGTCTGAAACATGCAAACCGTAGCATAGCATAGCAGGTGGGCCCAATATTCAGCACTTTTCATTATTGCTCTTTTCTCCCTTCTATTCAGCTGTGCACACACACACACACACACACAAAGTCCTTCACAGTTCCACTCAGACTGACCCTTGAATGGGCAGCAGAACAGGCGGTTTGTCTGGCTGTCTGGGTGTGATTGTGGAGCGCTAAGAGAGCACGGGGAGACACAATGGGAACACACACTGAACAGTGCCCTTGCAGTGCCTTGTCTTTGTCACCTGTGAAAATGTGTGTGTGTGTGTGTGTGTGTGTGTCTGTGTGTGGGGGTATGTGTGTGGGTGAGTGAGTGAGAAAGTCAGTGAGAGAGTGAGTGAGAGAGAGAGAGAGAGAGAATGAGAGAGAGAGTAGGCACTGCATATGTGTGACATGCTGCATAGATGACATACACAACAGCATTCTTTGATGAATGACAGAAAGAGAGAGAGAGAGAGAGAGAGAGAGAGAGAAAGAGAGAGAGAACAGAGAGAGAGACAGGGAGTGAAAAGAAAGTACAGTTTGGACAGTATTTCCCATGTGGCTGGGTGGCAGTGCTGTACCTTTCCACTAAGCTGTAAGTAAACCATGCCTGGAGAGCACACATCCATCACACAACACACAGGCGGCCACACACTCACACGCACGCGCACACGCACACACACAAGCATACACACTCACACGCACACGCACGCACACACGCACACACACACCCACGCACACACACACACACACACACACACATATACACGCTAGCTTATACCAACATGCTCACAAACATGCATTAAGACTGTACTGCACACAAACGCAGACCACTGGCCTGTGCACCTGAAGGACAAGATATCAATAGAACAAAAGGCGCTGCTTCGGTCAAGGCCTACTGTAACTTCATCTCCCCTCTCTGAGGATCCTTCATGCATTTCAGATGAAGAAACTGCTTCCAGAACAGAACGCCCTTTGACCTTCCCCCAGGAGCCTGCAGGGGAGGCGCTGACCAAACTGATCCAGGACCTGAGGCTGCACTGCAGCATGAAAAGTACAGCCAGCAAAAAATAGTCTTTGTTTGCTGCCTTTGTTTGTGGGTGTTAGTGTGTGTGTGTGTGTCTGTGTGTGTGTGTGTGTGTGTGTGTGTGTGTGTGTGTGTGTCTGTGTGTGCATTTTTTGGGGTTCTTTTTTTCATCTGTGCGCCTTTTCCCCGCTGCAGGCTTGAAAGTGATTACTGATTCGGTCCACTCCATTTGCATAACAGCAAAAACATCTCCATACGTTATTATCATATCAGAGGGATGCCTGTTTGTTTACTGTATTTATTTTGGACATTTTATTCACCGCATCTCTCGTGAGGACAGGCACTGGTGCAGGAGAGGAGCAGTAAGCCTGGGGCCTCGTGAGGTATGGTGAAAACACACACACAGACACACACAAACAACTATGAAAAAAAAAGCCTTCATTAAGACTCTCAAACACAAATGCACACTGACAAAGCAGCTTTAACACGCAAATGTTTGCCACAAACACAAACTGTCTCTCCCAAACACTCACATATACACACACATCTCTGTCCAGCTGGTCACATTGTAGATACATTGTTAGCACTGTTCTACTCATAAGAAAGGCTTGCAGAACAGCCCGCTCTCCCAACTTAACATTCTGCACTTCTGTTGGGCAGGAGTGGTGTCGCAGCCCAGGCCTGTGAATTCCAAAGCCATGTGCAGTCACTGGCTACAGGGAGTCAGAGGGAGCAAAAAAAGCTATTTATGGCTTGTTGACTCCCAGTTGGAGAGATTCTCTCTCTCTCTCTCTCTCTCTCTCTCTCTCTCTCTCTCTTTCTCTCTCTCTCTCTCTCTGGGTGTAGGGGAGGGTTAGGAGCGAGGGGGAATGAGGGGCTCTCAGACACGGCTGTGGCGAAATAAGAAATGAAAGAAATCGATGGGGCCTCGGAAAATGTCAGCCATGGCTGACCTTTGCAGCCGGTCTCCTGGGCAGGAGAAAGGCAGGACTTTGAGTGCATGACACAGGGAGCAAAGGAGAGAGAGAGAGAGAGAGAGAAGGGGGGGTGAGGGTGGGAGAGAAAGAGGACAGGAGGGAGAACTAATAGAGAGATAGGAAAACAGACAGGGAGGAGATGGAGGATGAAGAGAGAACAATGAAGGAGAGGAAAAAGAAAACCAGAAGAGGAAGGTATGAAAAACCAGGAGGAATGTGGGAAAAGAGTGTTTCCCTGCAACAACACTCCCAGTAAAGACAGAGAAGGAAGTTGGGAGAGGCAGACTGCAAAAGATGGCAGAACAGAGTAATGGAATGTGCGAGAGAAAATGGATGCCAAGGGCCACACAGCCCAGCAGCACTTCAACTAAGCAAGCAGAGAGTGAAAGAATGTAGAGAAAGAACAAAAAAAACTGAACAGAAAAATAGGATAATATATAAATAACTGAATATGCACTTCTCCTCTCCCTCTCTTCCACGTTGTCTTTCGCTGCTCTGAGTGCGATACCACCCTGGCCATTTTTCTTTAATTGTATTCCTGGCTGATTTGACTGGGGCGTCACGCTGTGATAAAAGAACGGCGCCGCAGCGGCAGTGGGCGTCCGGAGCAGGAGAGAATCATGGGCACCTTTCACCGCTGAATAATCAGTCTTGCCGCCGCCGGATCCCCAATCAATCTCACACTGGCCCACTTTCATAATTACAGCCGGCGAGCGGAGGACACCTCCATCACACTGCCACCTCGCTGCTACTCAGCCCCCCCAACACCCCCCCTACCCCCGCCCCCCCACCAACCACCGCTACCATTCCCGCCCCCAGCCCGGTCGCAGCGGTGGCAGCCATACTCTGCGGGCTCCTTCGGCAGTCCCTCCTCCCTGAGAGGCCCTCTCACCATGGAGCCGTGGCGATGAAACTAGAGGAGGGGGACGACGACGACGGGAAGACAAGAGGGAGAGTGGTTCTCACAGCGAGAGGAAAATGTACTCGACTTCCGTTCTCTTCCCTGGATATTTTTTTTTCTTTCTCTGATGATTGTGCTTTCTGTACTCGGCCAATTTTTTTTTGCTCTTCTTGTCCTTTTCGTTGTTTAATTCTGTCTTTTCTGTCTCTCTCTCTTGGGTTGACAAAGAAGTGATGTGAAAAGGAGCCACGAGTGAAGATGGCCGCCTTCTCTGGTCCTCACCTTCGTCTTGCTTACCTTCAGTGCCTATCTATAAGCTCTACTCCAGACTCTTCAGAGACACTGGTCTGGGGCCAGTTTGGTATCTTTGGCAGTGACAGTTGACGGCAAAACCCAACTGATCATAAATCAGTGACTAAGTATGGAGAGTAACCCGAGAGGCACCTCCTGCCAGCGAGACCAAGCCAGACGGTGCATTTCGCTATTTTGACTTGAGCTTTATGAGAGATGGCAGCTCCTGGAGTAATCTCCTACAGGAAAGTTCGATTCCGCCACTAAGACAAATGAACCGATCTGCCAAACCCTCTTCCTCCACTCATAGCCATTAGCATTTCTGCCTGTGTGCAGCAGCATCAATCATCCCAAAACAACGGTCATTTAGTGAGGACTTTTTCCTCATTGGGGGAAAATGGGCAGTCAATATCAGGCCATTTCAAAGCGTTGATCCTTTTCATCCATGAATGTTATATTAACAGGAAATAACTTCAAATAATTTTTCTTTGAGGGTGGGGTTGGAGGTACGACAGATGTCAAACAGGTCCCTAAAACTGATAAAGCCCCCCACCCCGCTCCCCCCGACCCAACCCTCCTCTAATTTCCCCCCATACTTCCTCTTCTTGGGCTGCCTCTCCTTAAGGTGGCTAGCTGCCGGTTTTAATTGGGGTGTGTACGGGGAAGAGGGAAGGACGCCGAGCGGCGCTAAGCCGTCCCGGCCCTTTGATGAGCAAAGTGTGCATTAGAGTTCTGAGGCAGCGGGCCTCTCGTCTAAGCCCCTGCTATCGTTCCTCATTCACCGCACACGCTCGCCGGGAGAGCAGCTTCCCTTTGAACTTCCTCGCCGCGCCGCTTTCAAAGCCAGGAGGAAAGGGAGCAGCGCAGAGAGGAAGAGACGTGGAGGGAGAGAGAAAAAGAGGGAGAGAGAGGGAGAAAAAGGGTGTGTATGTGTGTGTGTGTGTGGGGGGGGGAGTCAGGGAGAGACAGAGAAGGACACTTCAAGGTGAATTTAATTTCCACATCATTTATCCCCCCCCACGCATACACACACTTCACAAGTAAGCACATGCTTTCAGAAAAATGACTCCCCAATGCCACACAAACACCCACTGCACTGCCATCCCTGCTGTCTCCAACTCGCTACTGTATGTGTGCAAAAAGCAGGGTCTCGCACATATGTAGTTAAGGCTGTATGGTCCTCTCAGCCACAACATCTGGGATTTATCCCGACATGTCCTGGATTTATTCCTGGCATATGTGTAGAAGGTATGTGAGAGATTCTCATACTTCCCATTCTCTGAATCACAGGAAATAATATACGTAGGTAGGGATTGAGAATATCCATAAAATGGCGTTCCTTCAGTCTTTGCCATCAAGCTACACCTGTTTTTGTTTCTGACCTCTGTGCACTAGCTCCCGTTCCTGTGACTGTTTCACAAGCATAAAACTGCACTCTGTGCCCTAAATTCCAGGAAGAACTGCACATGGCCTGTTCCCATGCTGCTCGACAGCCTTGCCGAATGCTGTGGTACATTTCAAAACACACGCTCTATTGTGCAAGACATTTCCAAACCATCCCAGAGCCTCACATTGTTCTTTTCAAACAGAGCGACTGACTTTTTGTATGAGTCTATGTGTTTGTGTTTATGTGTGTCTTTGTGAGAGAGTGTATGGGTCTGTGTGTGTGTGCGTGTGCGTGTGCGTGTGCGTGTGTGTGTGTGTGTGTGTGTGTGTGTGTGTGTGTGTGTGATGGGTTCAGGCTGGGCCAGTAGGACCTGTTCCGTCAGCAGCAGGCGCGGAGCCCCAGAGGGAGTCTGCTGAGGCTGGCTGTGGTGCTTGTGAAACCAGAATGGAGTCTCTGGGGGGCGGGGGGGGACCGGGACTTGGCTGTGCCCTGGCAACTCTCCCCAGAACACAGGGCAGCCAGCACTTACCAGAGCACGAGGCTTCTCTCTCTCGCTCTCAACTGCCACTGATGACAGGTCGGGGAGTAGAGAGAAGTCTTTGGCTTTGTTGCCAGTTTCTTTGGCTCTCTTTGTTTGTCTCATTCTGTTGCTTCTCTTCCGTGCTCTCTCTCTCTCTTTCTCTATGTCTCCCTTTTCTGTCTGTGTGCGGTCATTAGCAAAGGCACAAAGGCATGTCTGACCACCCAGGGTGCCGAGCGCACAAGCCATGCCCTTGTGCCATAGCCAAAGCTCTGCACCCAAACCTCTGGATTTGGCTGGCCCAACACATTTTACCACTAAGAACTGCCCGCAGGACGCCGACACTCAGAGACACTTCAAATGCCGTTTCTCTGGATACTTGAAATGGAACAGATGAGCTCGGCCACGAGAAATAAAAACACAAATACAGAGACTAAAGTCAATTTGCGCGTCTGTATCACACAAGAAACTTCTTTGCCGCGGGGATAAAATAACTGGTGGAATACACATAAAAACTTGAATAAAACAAATGAGACCACGGTGAAGTGATTGCAACCGCCTTAATTCAATTCCATGCAATCCAAGCTCATATGAAGAACATACTCCCCCCCCCACACACACACACTCTTCTTCATCTCTCCGTACGTGTTCTTCTTCTCTGTCACTCTCGTGCGCTCACATCCGGACGCCTTGGCAATTTTTTCCCCGCCAACAAATCAGCCATTATGTGGCAGTAATAAGGGCGGCGTAATGGATGCGTCGCCTCGGAGAACAGCCAGCACCCCATTAAGCAGGCCTCTCTCAGTCGCTCATTCAGTCGTTCGCTCTCTCGCTCCCTCGCTCGCTTGCTCTCTCTCTCGCTCACTCCAGCGTTCGCTAGCGCGTACCCCTGCCATCAGCCGCTCCTCCAGAATCACTCCTCGCCCTGTTTCCCAAATGGCAGGAATTTACATATCCTAATAATGCGTGTGTGCTTTAAGGCGATCTGTTTGTTCTTGCTGTTTTCACGCTGGTGAATGAGTATATATGTGTGTGTGTGTGTGTGTGTGTGTGTGTCTGTGCGTGTTGCAGTGCGCGAGTGATGGAAAGCCTGTGTGTGAGTAAGCGGCAGACTGTGAAGGAATAGGTGTCGGACTGGAGCTGCTGTATGAACGTTCGCCAAACAGAAAACCACAGATGGACTCCGACAGGTGCTCCAACAAATGCTGCGCAGAGGGGGCACCTGGCTCCATAATCAACAGGCTGCCCCATCAAGTGACCTGGCAGGAGAGACAAAGTCATCACACTCATACATGTACAGTTGTTTGCTGACATCACACAGCAAATGGCTTTGCTCTGAGGAGATCCCTGTCGCTTTTCAGGAACACTTTGACTTCCAACACCAGCAATGGCTTGTGTGGTGCAGTGGGTGTTCTGTTTTTGTTGTACAATTTCTCTCCATTCTAAGAATGACAAAGGGAAGGTCAAGAGAGGCCAATGGCAAAATAAACCGTTCGCGTCCTCTATATCTGACTGAAGAGAGACCGAACAAGGGAGATAAGAATTTCCACTGCCACAACAAAGAGTATGCTTTTCCCAAGTGGCTGAATGTAGAAATGGAAAAACACAAGGCAGACATTTAATTCACAGAAACACTTTGGCTCTTTGTTTCATATCCAACACGGAAGAGGACATAAATGAACCCACGGGAGCCACAAGGTTGCATGTTAATTGATTTACTATAATTCTCTGACCATTAAATAAGTGGGCATAAGACGCGTTCAAGGGGCTCATTAGTGTTCAGAGCTGTCCACAGCAACAAGTATCATCTTAGTACTCACCAAGCAGGAGGAACGTAATTGCTTATTTATGTTTTACTCTTTTCTATGCACACACCCACACATACAGCAAATGTCTGGCCACCCACACACACAAACAGGGACACTGCATGCATAGGGTCTTCAATTTTTGAACACCCTCAACATAAATTGAATGTTAAAATATCTGAAGGATTAATCTTGATAGCAAATACGGACACATACTTCTAACCCAATCTGCCACCCCGCTGCACGAGCAGCTGCACTCAACAGCCCCACTCCACTGTGACCCCACCTCTGGCAATGCTCCACCCCAGCAATCTCACACAATCCACCTCGCGATGTGGGAACGCAATTTTCAGGTTCAGCTCAGGCCACAATCATTTTGGTGTCCCAGTGCAACAGTCACTGCCACTACGACATCATCCCTGCACAATGCATTTCATAACCACGGTATGCATGCAAACACGGGCAGTGAGAGGAGATGCATATTTGCTGGATGAGCTAATTAATGTGAGTGGCTGGGAGTGATGAGAAGCGGTACGGTCTGTGCCAGCGCGGCACGATGCTCGGCTCTCTCCAGATGAAGCGCCGCGGCGGGGGCGGCGGGGCCGCCTATCTGATGATGGCAGCCGAAGGAGTAATACAATGCAAATTTGTTCCATGCTGAAAGTATAATTTAGGAAGACTGAGCCGCACTGTCACTCGACGAGACAAGCTCACCTTTCTCTATTGAGTTAGCAGCCACCGCCTCTGGCAGCTCGCTACAATGAGAACCGCGACCGCGGCTCACACAGAGGGGGGAATAATTCACATGAACAGGAGGCAAACGCATGCAGACACACACACACACACACACACACACACACAAACACACACACACACACACAGACACACTGGCAGGCACCAGGGACTGAGATTTGATGATAGACAAAAATGCTAAGGTGAAACAGCACACAGCTATTGAAAACCCTGACAGAAGAACAGTTCTGAAACCCATGTATATGCGCACTCACCCCCCCACACACACACACACACACACACACACACACACACACACACACACACTCACACGCTCTACACTCCAGCTGACACAAGTACACATAAAAAATATACCTGCAAGTGAAAGCAGCGTTTTTATAAACAAACAAACCGACACATACGAGCTGGTATACACACACACACACACACACACACACACACACACACACATACACGCACAATATAAAAACAATGAACAAAAAGCTGGCTCAGGAAAGTAAAGCTACAACAGTTGGAGCAGTACAAGTTCACTCTCTTAACACTTGTGACTGAGGTGTCAATTGAGAGAACAACACTTTCAGTGGTTAGGGTAGCTGTTGCTGTATGCCCATGACATGCCACACACTTCCCCCTTAGGGCAGCCTGACCAGGGCGCCAGAGACCAGCAGCTCCAGCTGAGGGAAATGAGCCCCATTTGATCAGGAAAATATAAAGAGAGGTTATGCAAGGCCAGAGACAGAAAGAGAGACAGAGAGAGAGAGAGAGAGAGAGAGAGAGAGAGAGAGAGATAGATATGAGGGAGCAGTTGGATGAAAGAGACAGAGGGCGACAGACAGAGAGAGGGGGAGTGAGGGAGTAGAAGTGATTGTGTTAGAGATGGGGAAAGAGAGGACGTGGACAAGCCTTTGAGAGTGACTGAGAGGAGGGGGGAAAGGGACAGTGAGGGAGAACGTGACAGAGAAAGAGAGCGAGCGAGTGAGAGAGAAAGAGACAGCGCGAGAGAGGACAGCTGTTGGAGGGCTTTATCTGTGGGCCAGGCCCGACAGATGGGCACAGGCTTCTTGCCGGGCTCGTTGCCACGGCGATGGGGGCCTTGACAATTGCCGGGCCTTCTGCTGGAGCTGCCCACCCGGCCGACCCCTCCTGGCACGTCTGCGAGCAGAGACTGTGGGTCCTGGGGGCCTGAGGGAGGGAGGGGGAGGGAGGGGGGGAGGGGGGTGGACTGGGTAGCCACTGGGGAGAGCTGAGCCACTGGGAATGAACACAGCAGATTGAACAGAGAGGGACGCCTCTCACCCAAATCCATGGCCTTCTGTGAACCCCAGCCTGTCTGATTATTAGGTACTAGGGTGTCGGCGCACGTGCTGAACCCCTTTAAGGGTTCAGTTACGTGGCCAAGGAGTGACAGTTACGTGGCCAAGGGTTTCTTTTCACTGACTGCCCTGAGTTACTGTGTGACGAGGTATCCCAGACGCTTATATAGTAAGCGTCACATAAAATCAGCATTTTAGTGAAGTGAAGAACTAAATATGAATATACGAAAACTAAATAACAATATATCTTGTAAATCCTACATAAAATAAAGGGTTACCAAATACAATGGAACAGCTTTTCACTCTGTGGTGTAACACACCCCTAACCAGTCTAACCATCTAACCGGTGACATGTTTAGAGGACGACTACACACAGACTTTGAAGTCAGTGAAAAGTGAAGGTGATCTTGAGCTGACAGCAGTGTTCTCTTGACAGGCAGGCAGGCGTGTGGGTGGGTGGGTTGAGGGGACACTACATCTCACCTGAGAGGGGAGGAGAGGGCCAGAGGTACGGGGGGTGGTACTGGAGCAGAGCTCAATATCATGTGATCCTCAATTGGTGAATGCTCACCTCCTATTTATGGGATTTTGCGTTTTCACAGAGAGGTGCAAATGCATGTACGATTTCTAACAAAAAATATGACCAAACACAAACAGTGCTTTCCTGAACGCGGCCTCAGAAATGTGTGCACCCCACAGAGAGAGTTTATTGTAAGAAAATACGAAATATGCCAAAATGAGACACTGACATATTAACATTACCATGCAAACCACTATGATCATTACCCTGCGCTCTCTCTTACACACACATGCTCCCACATTTACACAACACACACACACACACACACACACACACACACACACACACACACACATCTCCTCCCATCCTCGCCCCCTTTACATCTCTCCCCCGCCCATTCCCATCCTCCCCTTGAGGAAGAGGAAGTTGTATTCGTCAGCGGATCGGGCCGCTCCACCCCCCCACCCCCCCACCCCCCCACCCCCGTCCTCTGTTACATAACGGTCCATTTACATGCTGCTGCGCTCGGGCTCAGGCCGAGGCTGGATTAGCACCATTCATTATGGCTCTGGAGCCCGGTTTGTCAATACCGTGAGGTGAGTCTCCCGGGCTCCGGAGAGCCGCCTTTGTAGCCGCTACAAACACAATTAAACGCCACTAAATGGGCTTACACGTCAGGCGACCACACCGACAGATATATGCATGCTTTTCCTCTTTCTCTCTGTCATATGGACACTCTAATACACAAGTACACTGGCATAGACGCATACAGAAATAGACCCATGCTGACCAAACATGCACACTCATATGCACACATAGGCTTCCACAAATAGACCTAAACAGACCAAACACACTCCCAAATACACACTCTTAACCAAATGCATCCACACTGACAAAACAATCATACACATGCATACTCTCGCACCAACAGATGTACACAAACTATAAACACTGACAAATGACAGGAGATACCATGAATACAAACTAGAGATGCATTTTTTTCGCAAGAAAATGTGTGTGTGATTGTATGTATGTGATTGCTCAACAGCAGCAGAGGATCATTAACCCTTGCCCAGTAAATGACAGATTATAAAGCCCTAACACTGATTATATCATTTTATAATCTGGAATGAGCATACAGCACACAGTAGGCTTTATTTATTTTGTGCAATAAGGTATATAACTTACCCTCATCAAGGCAAAAATCTGTCTATTTATTAGGTTCAAGATGTAAAGTGTTAAAAGACTAAAGTGTCACAAAATTCTACCCATCCTTCAGACTTTAAGTGTAAAGAATGTCAATTGATACTTAGATTACTTTGAAATCCTCAATGTCATTGTCACTGAGTCTGCTGGTACAATAAGTATAAATGAAGGTACGGACAGTCTCGCTGTTGGAAAATCAGAACATTTTATTGGATGTAGCAGATAATATACTGAGCACTTAAAGAAACTCACATCTTTGAGAATGAGTCTGATGGTTTATGGTGCATGCTAAGTATAATGGATTATTTTGTATTTGACTTCTACGGATATCTGTAAATGTAATGCTGATGTCGGTCACTTTGCCAGCTATGCCGGCTACCGTCGGTCCTAGTGTACAGCTGGCAGAGTGAGTAACGTCACAATAGGCAAACGTTCCACCATTCATTTCAATGCGAAAAAAAGGGATGAAAATTTTAATAATAAAAAGAACGCCAGGGGCCATTGTAAACATTAATACAAGAGCACTACACGGGATCACGACGGACGTGTCAGAGTTGGAGCGATGTTGATACCTCCAAAGATACTGAAACATGCAGAAATAACCATGCAGTACACACCCAGCCATATTCATACATTTAGATACATACACATACATTAACATGCAAATACAAGCACACAATCGACTACATACATACGCGTGCGCGCGTACACTCACACACACACAGACACACACCACATTCACTCACACCCACAGTTGGCTGCAGGCCAGGATACCGGCTTTTTGCTAATAACACACATCTCTCTCTTGCTCTGTCTTTATAAAAACCCAGTGCAGCACCTGAACCGGCTCTAATAACTCTGACTGGCGGGAGACAAGATTACAGCACAATTACACACACGGCTTTCCCCAGCCACGGCCAGGACCCCAAACTTATTGCTTATAAAGCTGCAACACACACAATCGGGCAAAAACATTTGTAATCTGGCTCAAATCAAATTGTAGCAACCCACTAGAGTGACGTGCTGATGCGTCGACCAAAGGAAATAGCAATCAGGTGGTGAGGGGGAAAGACAAGTATGTGCATGTGTGTGTGTGTGTGTATGCATTACTCTGAATGGGCACGTGTGTGTGTGTGTATGTGTATGTGTGTATGTGGAGAAGGATTTATGTGTGTTTGAGTGCATATGGGTTTTCTATTTTTGTACATGACTCTGAGAGTACACTGGGGGTGTGTTTGTGAGTGTGTATGTGTGTGTGTGTGTGTGTGGGGGTGTGTGTTTGTACATGTGTGAGAGGGAGAGAGAATGAATGTGTGTGTGTGTGTGTGTTCCTATTTCATATGTCCTCTCTCTCAGATGATGCCATCAGGGACCCTTGAGATCAGGCGGCTCTCAAGATTAGGGTCACCAGCATGTGACACGAAAGGCCACGAGCAGCCACTGCCTGAGCAAAGGGTGTGTGTGTGTGTGTGTGTGTGTGTGTGTGTACTTGCGTCTCCTTATCGCCATGACAGCGCATGTCCACAGTCCTCATGCACCGCTGCCTGTTTAACTGGCGCTGGTGACGGGTCACACTCCAAAGGTCAGGGAAGGCTGTGAAGGCGGTTGTCTGAGTCACTTATCCACACACACACACACACACACACACACACACACACACACACACACACACACACACACACACACACACACAGACACACACACACTCACACGCACAGGGTGAAGGGCGACAGTCACCATCATATGCCCTGTCACCCCTACAGAGTCACACTAGGTGACAGCAGATGAGTGGAATTTAATTGGCCTGTTATATGGACATCATTTGGCTCTGGTGACCTTGTAGTACAGTGAGGGTGTAAATATGGTGTGCACCTGAGCAATTTTATTTCCACCCACAGCTCAGAAACACTACGGCCAAGCTGAACCACTCATTGTTGTGAGCAATGTTGAAAGCAGGAAACTCACTGAGAACTGTCTCAATCTCAAGCTTCATCTTGAAGGGAGAAGGCAGAGGAGTGACAAGCGAGTCGAACTTAATGGAACCAGTTTACATTACATTTCATCTCGGACGGCTACAGCCAAGCAGTGACAACGCACCCCAGGGCCGGAGGCAAGCAACACCAGACCTCGTGGTTGATGATCAGATGACTCTCAAATGATTTAAAAGCGCTGATTCAAATTAGATTTTTTTTTCTTTGTAATGTTCATCCCCTCCTCCCAATCTCCACGGAGATACAATATGATTTATTGTTGCATAGTCTTTTTCTGGATGTTTGTATGCCTGTGTATATGTATATGTGTATGAGTGTGAGTGTGAATGTGAATATCCGTGTGTGTGTGTGTGTGTGTATGTGTATGTGTGTTTGCTTGTGTGTCACTGTTAACCATTTCCTGTTCAAAGGGAGATGAGATTACCTCTCTCGGTGTGAGAACAGGCAGCTCACGTCTCGTCCGATTTCACAGAAATTCTTCAATTAGGCCAGACAGAGGCAAGGCCCAGCGTGGCGGCTGTGTGTTGCCGTGGTGATCCATTTAAAGGCGCCCGGTGTGTCGTGGCGGGGAGTGTGACAAGCGTTGCGCTTCCTGTCCCGGTGTGATAGCATCTCTCGAGGACGCCATAGCTGAAGACACAAGCTCTGCACCGATCCGAATTTTTGAATAAAAATGCATTGGGGGTGGTGTGGGGGGGGGGGGGGGGGGGGGGGAGCAGAGAAACCAAGCGCTGCATGTCTTTAAAAAGAAAGTGGAGGAAAAAGCAGCACAGAGGGAGAGCCAGAGAGAGAGAGAGAGGGGAGAAGGAGAAGTTGTGAGCAGAGTCCTGAATATGGAGAAGGGGGGAAAGTGTCTCCCAATGGAAGGGATTGGCCTGGGGGAATCTCTCCTTCTCTCGCTCTCTTTCTCTGCAATGTTTCCACAGCGTTCCCACAATGGTGCTCGCACTGGAGCAGCTACTAAAGATAGAGAGGCTGTGTTTCGCAGTGTGATCCGACTCCTTACAGCTAGAGAGAAATGGTAATAATGGCAAATAAAAAAAATCAAAGCTGAAGGATCTAAGATGAAAGGGAAAGTCATAAAGGCTCACTATTGAAGAGTATTATTATCTTGTGCCATAAATGAAATCCTACTGGAAAAAATATGCAGCATAACCACAGAATATTATCCAGGAGCTCTTACAAACACCAGCTCTTTCCACGGAGAACAGAGGGAGTTCATGTCCAACCAAAGGAATTACAAATGAGAGAGAAACCATCAATGCCGTTCGCATTTTGTACTTGCCTTCTAGCATGCCACGGAACCAAATGTTCAAATGTTCTTGTGATTTTTGATGTGAAATTTGCAAAGGAAAACAACCGGCCCTCCCTAACATCTGTGCATGTGCCAGCGTTCAAGAGAAGACAAAAAAGGGAGATCTAGGCCTGTTTGTAGTTCTTTCTTTTTGGTGAATGCAATTAGAGGCCTCTCCTCTTCTTTGTGCCACAGCCAGATAAAAAGCTACTTTCAAAAACTTCCAAATTTTGCCAGCAGTATCAAACCGAGATGAAAAGGACAGGTGGGGGAGAATAACAATTACACTGCCTCTCCGGCGGACTATTCAGTCGGGTTTCTGAAGTGTGAGTGTGGATGGCTCCAGACTCGCTGGAAAGAGCGCGGTTCACTGGCTGGGTAAGAGAAGAAGCAACCAAAGAAACCGACAACAAAACAACAACAACAAAAAAACAGCCGAGAAGATTGACAGCTGAGCGCAGCTGCAGCGCCTGAGTGAGCTGGGGTAAAAAAGGGGGAGGGCAGTTCCCTGGAGCCTAGGTTCACCCCCTTGCCACCCCGGGCGTGCCGTAACCGCGCCAACCACCCTCTTCTGGCCTATGGGGCTCGTAGGGCCCCCTCAGCACACTAACATATCAATCATGCGCCGGGATGAGGACCCCTGCAGGTAAAGGGAAAATACTGCTCCCTCCCGCCTTACTCCTTTTCTTACCCACCCCCCCCACCCCCCCGCTCCATCAGTTCCTTCTCTCTGTCTGTCTCTGTGTCGGGCCACGAGGAGCGATTTGCGGCAACAATCCTCCGCTAATTCCCTCTCAGCGTTCATGAAAAATGTATCAATACCAAGACTGTCGGGAAATGCAGATTGTTGCTCCCGGTTCCTCGTGAGCTGGGGCTCCGCATTAATGCGCGCCCTTTCTTCACCTCCATACACCCCCCCCCCCACCCCCCTCCCCTCAAAAAACACCCACCAGCTCCAGCATATCCCTTTCTTCCCTCTTCCCTCTTCCTCTCCCTCACTCTATCTCTCCGTTTCTCACTGATCATCCTTTTATGATAAAAAAAAACACAATGTACTGTGGGCAAGAGTGTGGCGGATCTCTAGCTGGTGGTCCGTCTCCTCCCTAGGGCCTGTAGGAAAGGATGTTAATTCAGTCCTCAGGCCCATGCTCTCGCTGTCTGTCTGTCTCAGCCCTGCATCCTTTAGCACAACAACCCAGACCATGTTTTCCCTGATAGTCCCATAGACTACTTCTCTGCTTGTGTCAGGAAAACTCAAACTGTTTCAGTTTCCCCCCGGAACAGGCCTGTGAGTCCACAGTTAGTAAAGTGCTGTTTTGAGCCTGACTGTCAGAGACACCACTATTTGCACACCCACAAACAGACTTCAAACAACACTCAACAAATTACATTTCTAGCATGCAGCCTCGGGAAGGAGATGGTGCTTGGGACCCAGAAGAAAAATTGTTTCAAATGAGCCATTTTCAAACGCATTGGAAAATTAAGTGAGAATTTAGGATCTTTATGAAGGCTGCACCGCGGCTTTGGAAGGACTCTTGCTCTAAATGGCTGTAAACAGCGAGTAAATGGTGGGGAAAGGAGAGATTGTGTTGCCGAGGCGCTAATAACCAAAACGAGCAATAAGGCGAGCGCGTGGAACGGGGCGCTAATAATGTAGCAATAACGGCATCAAGACAATCCTCCACTGAGCACGTGTGCCTTCCAAGGAGACCAATCTCCCGCCACCCCCCTAACACACACACACAACCCCCCCCCCCCCCCCCCCTTTCCCCAGCCGCTGTCGCCATGGCAACCCTAACAGTGCGACCCGAACTTCAAAGACAGATGTAATTTCAGACTTCCAGCAGCCAGAGGGAGCGGTGAGGAGAAAAAACGGCCCCGCTGCTCCCCGACGCTGCCAGCTGATGATGAATTATAAAAATATCCAGGAAGGTTACGGGGGTGGACCGTACCATCCGGCTCTCCCCCCTCCATTCCTCTCTCCTTCTCTCTCTGTCTCTCTCTCTTTTATTTATTCCATGACAGCCGGCAATGTAATGGCTATATTTACTGGACCACGCTGCTGGTGTATTCTTACAGTGTGCTGGGGAAGGTGTCAGAGGAGCTACTGAAAGAAGCCAGCCTGCTATTCCCCCGGTGAAACAGAAAAGAGAGAGAAAGAGGGAGAGTGAGAGAGAGAGAGAGAGAGAGAGGGAAGGGAGGCAGGAGATGGATGACAGGAAAAGAGGTAAGACAGGGGCCCTTTCTCTGCACCTCTGCCGTATTCTTTCACACGGCTTCACGTGCGGTGACACGCACATGCACAAAGAAGTGGTCCGAAACAAAGGAAGAATTGCCTGTGCCTCAACACTGGCTAATTAAAATGGCTGCTGGTTGATGTGGGGCTTGCTGATCTGAGCACTGCCAGTGCCAATGTAACTCACAGCAGCCCCACTGCAGTCTGAACCAGCACAATTCTCCAGCCACACAACACAACACAACACAACACAACACAACACAACACAGCGCAACACAAAATACAACACAACACAACGTAACACAGCACAGCGCAACACAACACAGCGCAACACAGCGCAACACAACACAGCACAGCACAACACAACACAACACAGCGCAACTTAGCACAGCACAGCAAAAAACATGCATAACTATGATTGGCTGTGACACTATCCTCACTACAAATCAACTTAATACCAAAATAGCCATATAATTATTGTACAACTAACACACTCTAATCACTCATAAGAACATACACACACACGCGCGCGCACACACACACGCGCGCGCACACACACACACACACACAGGGGTGAAAGCCTTCTTGTGCTCTTCAGCAGAGCTCTCATTGGGATTGTAAGCCCACTCTCCCCTCTCTGCCTCCCTCACATTTTCCATTTTCCACATTTTCAAGTTTACAAACACACACACACACACACACACACACACACACACACACACACACACACACACACACACACCACATGCACACTCCATTCCTGCTTTCACGTCACCTCAAGTTTACAAGGCACTAGTTTTACACACGCTCCAGTTTGACAATAAAAGACTCTGGCGCTCGCTTTCCTCTAGGTGTGTGTTCTCCTCTGCTGATGGGAAGTGGCTGCTGGCACTTTCTCCCTCTCTCCCTCCCTCCCCTCTCTCCCTCCCTCCCTCTCCTTCTCTCAGGAGATCAGAGGGAAGAGTGAAAGGCAGAGAGGAGAAAAAGGCAGGAGATGAAAAAAGTGTAGGAGTGAGTGAACGACGGGGAGAGGCTGGCAAGGAGAAAGTGGCTAGAGACAGACAACAAGAGCAAGAAAGGAGGAAGAAGAAAGAGATAGAGAGAAAGAGAGGGAGAGAAAAGGAGAAGAATGGAGGGGGGGGTAGAGAGAGGCCCTCTCGGCACATGTGAGAGCTCACGTCAACAGCAGCCTCCTCTCCGCTAGCGAGCTGGGCTGCAGGCGCCAGCAGCTCTGCACTCTGTTTGCTTAACCAGGTTCAGCCATCTCCTCTCTCTCTCTCTCTCTCTCTCTCTCCATCTCTTTTTTCCCTCTCCCTCTCTGTCTGTCTGTCTGTTTCTCTCTCTCTCTCTCTCTGGGACTGGGAGGCATCAATGCTCTCTGGCTGCCTGGTGTGGTAATTTCATCCTCTCCTCCTTCCAGCGCTCCCTGCTCCTTCTTTGGCTAAACCGTCCAGAAAACACCCCGCTAAAGATAACACACTGAATCAACATTTCTGCTGGGTTTGTTTCTCCTTCTTCTTCTTCTTCTTCTTCTTCTACTCCTTCTTCCTCCAGGTGCAAAAGTTGAGACGTGAGGAAATGGGAGTTTAGAGTTGCAGCTCATTAGCTTTCACGCCAAACAATCTGAAGCTGAGGAGTTGAGGAGATCATGTTCAGAGATAATAACACTCTGCTAGGAACACATATCACTCCATCGGAGGAGGCAGGCAGGACGGGAACCTGGGTCCCTTCAGAGTGGGAGTCTGTGAGTGCGTGGGAGGTTCTCTCTCTCTCCCCCAGGGTCCTGTCCCAGACATGACACCTTCTCTCAGTCAGACACCACCATCTGAACTGGGCTTTGGCGTTCACAGGGATTCCTGTACGTTAAGCTCGCCTGACCCAAAAATCTACACTCTGTCCCCCTAGAGGTAAACCTTGACCGTTTTGAGGGAAAATGTCATATTCAATTTCTGGAAAAACACAAAAATGTTGGGTCCCAGTGGTCTCTTACTGCAAATTCTGAACGTGCATTTATTTATTTTAAAATGTATATTTATTTATTTTAAAAGTATCCACAAACACACAATCTAACTCCTACTATTAATTAATATGTATGTTAAGGCCAACTATCCTATTGTCAGAACCAAAGTGATAATTACGGTCTCTGTTATTGGGATGTAGGTGGTCAGGTATTTGTGTGTGTGTGTTTGTATGTGTGTCTGTGCACGTGTGCGTGTGTGTTTGTGTGTGTGTGTGTGTGTGTGTGTGTGTGTGTGTGTGTGTGTGTGTGGCTGGGGCAGGTCTTATGGCTCTCTCTGGCCTCCTTTGTCTTTCCAGCAGGGACCTCCATCGTCAGGCTGCCTCCAAAGGGGTCAGAGCCCAGTGCTGAAATTACAGCACAGTGCAGCCTCTCTCTAAAATAGAGCACATGCATGGGCTGACCTGAGCTCCAGGAGAGAGCCCGGTGTCACAGGGAGAGGGAGGGAGGGAGATGGAAAATCTTATTCCGTCCAGCTGTGCCCTGTCAATCTCAATCACAGTGACATGGGAGTGAGTGGGGTGGGAGACAAGGGACCGGGTTGGAGAGGGGGGGGGGGGGGGGGGGGGGGGGGGGGGGGGGGGGCTGTCTGTGTTTTCCTCCAGATGAAAAAATAAATAAACAGGGGCCAAACACAAGTACAGACACAAGGTGTGTGGTGGGTGTCAATCAGTGTGTGACAGCCTATGGAACGCTTGTGCACACACATTTGCCTCATAGTATGTCTGTGTGATTGTCTGTAATGTTGACTTTGAGGGTAACACGTATGTGGAGAAAGAGAGAGGCTGTGAGACAAGCAGAGTGGATTAAAAGAGTACAGAGGAGCAGAGCATGTAGCGACTGGTAAGAGATACAGTATCTCTCTGTTTTGGGTTGGGTCAGGATGCAGACGCTGCCGGAGCCAGGTACTACACAGCCAGGAAGCGTCCAGCAAGCGTGCTATAGCTTACTGAAATTAAATATGACTCTGCCCCCCCCAAACACCCATATAAACACACACACACACACACACACACACACACACACACACACACAGTCACACACACACACACACACACACACACACACACACACACACACACACACACACACACACAGATGAGGTAGATGCCAGCAAGTGACCATGCTGCTTCACTCATTCTATACAATTATACAGCCACACGTCCATACTTAATCAATACAAACGGGCCCAGTCCAGTGCTGTGGCCCGGAGGAGATCTGAGGTGTCCCCTGAAAGTTTAAGCAGTGCCAAAAATGGGTGAACGTAGAAATAGAACAGAGAGAGAGAAGGAGAGGGAGGGAGGAAAAGGGCCTGAAATCCCTCCAGATTAGGATCTAGCCTATATGCTTATAGAGTTTGGAAATAATCCAAAAACGCAAAAGGACCCTGGGGCCATTCTGGGATTAAAGTAGCTGAATTCAAATAAATCTCCAAAGTACTGAGGGCTTTCACACTCTGGAAGAGGACTGACACATCAATGAGTCTCCTCATTTACAAAAAAAACCCTTTTATGAGCTTCAGAGAGAGTGGGAGAGAGATGGAGGAGAGCGATGGAGGAGAGCGATGTGGGGAGAGCGTGAGGGAGAGAGAGAGAGAGAGAGAGAGAGAGAAAAAGAGGAAGAGAGAGCTGGAGAGGTTAGTAGGATGGGAAGAGCAATCTGGTAAAGGTACACTTCAAAAGAAGGGTAGGTAAGGAGAGACACAGATCAATAGATACAGATAGACAGGTCATGTTGATATAATAAAAGATAGAGATAAAGAAAGGGGGAGAGAGTGAAAGAGAAAGAGAAAGAGAGGGGGGCTGAGACAATAACATGCGTATCAGCCATTTCTGCTCCATCTTGACAATGCATGCTAGAGACTCGTTCTAATTAAGCCAAATTACTCTCGGAGCCAGAGCCCTGCTCCGGAATATTCCCTGTGTACACCTTCGCCGTTCTGGTTGGCCTCACAAAATATCCTCAATTATTTCTCCAGTCAACCTCCTTAATGATTTTTATCTCAGCAACTGTAAGGAAAACGAAAGGGGGGTGCGCGGGTGAGGTTCGTCTGGCGAATGCTTACTGTTGCAAAACCTAATTTAATGTGTCCTTTGTTCTGCTTGTGTAGTCAGGCCAGTGGACGTTTAATGTGGATATTAGTATGAAGTGGCCAGTGAAATGTGGGTCTGCCCAGGCAAACAGAGTGAAATGGAACAAAAGAAAACCCTGTGTTTGTGTATGAGAGTGAGAGCGAGGAGGAGGGAGGATCTACGCCGTCTAATTACACCAAAGCGTTTCGGTCCCTGCCTGAGTGACAGCGCTCTCCTCCAATCTAAGGCTGACAACAGCCAGGAAGCTAAGCAGGAAGCAGAACGAGGGAGGGACGATGGGAGAGACAGAAAGGGAGGAGGGGGAGAATGAAGAAGAGGAGAGAGAGAGAGACACAGAGAGCGAGAGAGAGAGAGAGAGCGAGCCAATAGTCGTTAGCACTCATTTACAACTGTTGAGGTGAAATGAACATTTCGGTTGACTGTGCTTAAACAACTGCAAGTCCCACAATGCACCACTAGCAGGTCAGTGCAGCCTGCTCATTATTTTAAGTGGGAACACCTGAGAAGGAAAGGAGGTCTCTCAGTAAACACTCCAGCAAACATTTCAGCAGAGAGAGACACACACGAAAAGGATCTACTCGTGGTGCAACCAAAGAAGCCACTGGTACAGTAACTTATTGGGTTTTATTGCGATGATTATTTGCTGTTGAAAGTGCTGTTATAATCATTGATGGTTGTATAAGTTGATTGATTTGTGTAATGATACTAACCAAGCAGCACACAGCATACAGGCAGCATGCTTATCAGCTTGCTGCATGCAAGTGAGTTTGGCTTTTTGTTTGAGTATATTTTGTTGATTATAAATTGAACAATGATGTTTGAAGTGCTTTTTTTAAACACCTATGCTGCATACTATTTGCAGTCATTAAACAGTCACTCTGTCATTAGTTGGGATTGTTTCAGCAATTCCAACTGTTGTAAGCCTTGGTACTTGGTACTGAAATTGTTTGAAATGTATTTGAATAACTTGTGCTTTTTGTGTTTTTAAGGTTTTCAACCTAAATGAGCCAACCAGTAAAAGAAATAAAAGAATCATTCTGAGTTGGAACGAGTTGTCCCGTGCGTCCTTTGGGATTAGTGCACCAGGCCGTTTCAAGTTGGGCCAGAGAGTAGACAAAAAACACCTGAGAACTTGACAACAACCACTACCTTTTTTTTCAGCTATTTCCAAAAAGGTAGAGCAAATAGTCTTCGGTTAATTTGACATAGCTACGGTGGAGAGTGGCTAGGCTAAGCAAAACTGGACAGAGTTCAGCGACTGATAGAGAGGTAACAGAGTGTTGGAGAAATCAGCAAAACTTTCCCATGGTTCACGTGACTCAGGGCTGACACGTCTCCCTGATAGTTTCCTCATGGGGATGTTGGATGATGCCTTCTTTCACCCCAGAATGACAACCAGCCATAAGAGAAGCAGTACTCTAATGGGGGCTGACATATGTCAAATACATTGCACCTATATCAACGAACGCCCCATTTAGATTCAGCGTATTAACATGGCATGCTTACATCGTCGTGTTTGTGTGTTGGGACAAAGGGGATTCTGCTTCACCTGCCTGACGTGTGTGTGTGTGTGGGTGTTTACAGCACGTTTGTGATTCAGCCCCTCCGGGGGCCATTTAGACGGAGGTGACAAGATCAAGTTGGAGGCACGGCGAAGAGAGACGTGTGCACTGGGTGCAGCAGCGTCGCTTCCAGCCCCGAGTGGCTGTCTGTCATCCTCTCAGGGTTCAGGAGGCGAAGCGCTCGCAAGACGTCCAGAGGAGGATACTGGGCGTGGAGGCTGGGCCTCTGAAATTGTACCTGAAACGTGTGATCGTCACTTGTGTGAATGAGCAATGAACGTATCCTGATGAAGGGGAGATTTCGAAGCTGGAGAGGTTCTCACATTGAGACATATTACTCTCAATTGGAGCTAGATAGGAGAGCAAGGATCCCAGCAAAGAGCACTAACCTTTATACCTCCCTACTTTTCCCCCATAAGGGATTGTGTGCTTTTCTGAAACTAGAGCTTTTTATGAGATGCCTGTTTGAATACAGACGTGTTGTGCATAGTGTCTAACAAATAAACAAATAATAAAATAACAAAAATTTCAATACCACAAGCTGGTGATATGGTTTTCCCCTCTTGAACACCACCTTCCAATCCGTACCTCATATAGGAAGCTCAATATCAGGGTGACGGGGGACAGGGCGTGTGCTGTATGTACACTGGACATGACACTCACCGGTAGGCTGGAGGGGCGGTCCTGCTGCAAGGGGCCCAGATCTTCATGGCTGGACTTCCCAGAGTTCCCAACAGGCTGGCTGCTGCTACTACTGCTGCTGCTGCTGCTGCTGCCGCCACCGCTGCCTCCTCCTCTGCTGTTCCCATAAGCCTCCTGCGAGACCTCCTACAGCCAGGGAGAGAAGAGAAGGAGAGTAGAGACGGGGGAAAAGAAAGGGAAGGAAAGAATGAGAGAAGAGTTTGAAGTTGTTTTGGTTCCCTGTTTCTCTGACAAATGTACCGTGCGTGCAGGCGAGCATCCTTTGTATAGCTCAGTTTGCACTGGATACACTTGAATGAACTGAGCTCTCTGCTAAAAAGGAAAAAAGGGCAGTGACCCCTTTTCACTGCTGATGAGGTCCGGACTTAAAGACAAAAAATTGACAGATTTACACCTGAGCTCTGTGCTCCTCCATACACACATGAGAGTATGTGCACACACGCGCACAAACACACACACACACACACTTTTGGCAAGTCATCAACCGTTCACCAAATATCACCTGCTATATCTGCACACACACACTCCCTCTTCCGGTCTGGCTTCAACTAGCTGAGGTCAAAGGCCACACCCTTGCGCCGGGTCACCCATTGGACACTTCCAGCCGCCTCCTCCAGCTGAACCATCAGGGAAAGAACCCCCTCGCTCACTTGAGGCTCGAGGAGCTCCTCTGAGACAGCGTTTGAAGGCTTTTGGGGGGGGGCTGGGCACTTTCTTTTTAAACTCCCCATTAGTCTCACTGGGCTAAACGACACTGACAGAGCAGAGGCGGGAAACTCATTGGGCTTAATTATATTAGCCGCCTCTCTGCCACCTCTCCAAAGTCAGATGCCACAGGGCAGAGAGGAGAGAGGAGCAACAAAAGCCCTTAACAGCGGCTTCACTGTATGCTGCATGTTAGATTACTCAAGTCGGTTCAAAGGGAGGGTGCTGGCGGGATGAAACAGCCAGCGAGCATGCCGACGCACACACACACACACACACACAACTTAGACAGTGACCACAGCTGTGTGTGCGAGGTTAAAGGGCAGCAGAGCGGAGGGCCTAACCAGCAGAGGGGCACTGCATAGCCCCAGGGAGTTCTCTTTGGATACGCCAGTTGTCCCTCCGCATAAGTCTCTCACAGGCTCCCTGTTTTCCTTTTCTCTTTCTCTCTGTCACACATACACACACACACACACACGCGCACACACACACACACACACACACACACACACACTGAATATCCGGCAGGACAATAGCTGACACATGCTGCCCCTGCCTCTTGACACACGTGCTTTGGGGGGGGCTCACATTGTCCCTGAACCTGCAACACCCCCCCCCCCCCCCCACACACACACACACACACCTCATTCCTCCTCTCCTGGCTGAACCCACATCAACACAGACAGACAGTGGAAGGGGTGTAATGGCAGCCACAGCAAAACTCACTACAATTAGCCTCAGCAGTGGCCTCGGATTAAGGCTTTTAACACAGTTTTGGGTCGTGTTTTCATCACCACTCAGTCAGCCTTTCTTTTTCATTTTGTTAGAGGGTTGAAAGAAAACATACCAGGGTCACACTACAGAAACATTCAAATTGGTACCACATGACTGTCTGGCTGCAGCCAGAGGAGAAGTGCAGGAGAGAAAAAACATGGCGGACAGCAGGACTCCTGATGTGATGTGAGGGCAACATCAAACTTGTGAGCCGTTAAGCAAAAGTCCGGTTTGGAAGCACTTTGAGTCTTTGAGGCAGACTAAGAGAACACTGATCATGCTCACATACCAGTCTGCACAAACACCTCAGGCTATGCACGGCACCCCTGCTCCGGAATAATTGTTGGTTTTGTAAACTTGTATAATAGTTTGTCTTGTCATTGCAGGGTATTTCTCACCAATTATTGCTCCTCACAGCACCAGCAGTTTTTATACTGAAGTTGGCACACTATTTTATATGGATGAAAGATGATAGACAGATGGATTTTCATTTTTGTATATCAATGGTTGTATTATTGTACATATTATTAATGTATATATTTTTGTATGTTAATGATCATATATCCCCCCCCTATTTGTGTAGCATATAAAATGAAAGGCATATCAAAGCAGGTCTTTATGAAGTGAACATTTTCACAGGTGGTGGTACTGTCTACAAAAATCCTGTCTCATGACATCACTTGCCTTTGTTCTGAGTTGGCATTGGTTCTGCAAAAGCAAAGCCATCTTCCACATACTCTCTCTCTCTCTCCCTCTCTCTCTCTCTTTCTCTCTCTCTCTCTCATGAGTATGAGCCAGAGTTTAGACAAATTCATTTGTCTTCATTACATTCACCTGAGGTGCCAAATCAAGATTTGTTTCCCTCCTTAAATTAATCCTAACGTTCATAAAGCAGCCAGCAGGGAGATGCCCTTGCATCAGAGACGGCTCTTTCAACTCCACTGAAACTCCACTTCTCACTGGCCACGAGCCCAACAACTGGATTTTTATGACCGCCGCGCAAGACATTCATCTGGGTTATACTTGTAGTAAAAATATACAGCACTTCCCAACATAAACAATCAGGAGAGGAGGAGGGGGGCAGCTCAGGCGGGCAGAAACACACAATGAAGCGTGGCTTTCTTTGGCCTGGCCTCAAACAACATGTGAACAGACACACACACACACACACACACACACACACACACACACACACACACACACACACACATACACACATACGCGCATGCAGGTTCACCTTGTGTGCCGCTTCCACTCAAAACAGAGGAAACTCCTCATACGTAAGCCAAATATTTACTCAGGCATGTGTGACTGTGTGTGTGTAAGTGTGTGTATACGTCTGTGTGTGTGTATGTCTCTGTGTGTGTGTGTATGTCTGTTTACTCAAGGGGAATGCCATGAGAAGTGGATCAAAACAAGGTCAGTCTCACATCACTGTTTACAATCTGACATCACAGTCACCTACTTTCACTTTCACTCCAGCCAGATCATGGCCTCATGTGCTCTCTGAGCTGTGAGGAGTCACTCGTAGGTCAGGCAGGGGGAGCTGCCTGCTACCCCACACTATATCTACTGGCCTCCACTTCACTGCACTGCTTGAAGGTTTTTGTAAAGATTGAAAGACCGCTAACTTTCCCTGGTCAATCCTTTCCCTATTTACTCCAGCTGGCTGATAACTATTTCATTTCACCCAGTGAATTCAGGCCCTGTGCTACGCTTGCACTATTGATGCCAAAGCACTGTATTCAGTTGGATACTGCTATATTGATGCAGCACTGGGACAGTTGACTGTGATGCTGGCGTTGTGAGAAAGTCTATATTCTCCATTGAAATAATGCGTCCTCCATGGAGCAGTCTCAGATTTCAGGCCAATATGTGCCTTGTCTAATTCCTAAGGGAGGCAGTATAACTGTGTAAGATGTTTTCTTCTGATCTCGAAGCCATTTTAATCATTGTGTTACACAGATCTCCTGACCTTGTATTACTACATAGGTTAACTAAATCTAAATATCTATAATACCTTTAATGTATAATATATGATATCCTTACCTTTCAATAAAAATAACAATGATCAAAAAAATCAATAACCCTGATTTAAAATATGGTTGTAAAAGAAAATTAAAGGAGGAGGTTTTCTTTTTGAGAATGCTACACTGTAAGAATGTCAAAAATGTGAGAATTTAATCGTATCATAGGGAGGTGTGTAATTCTGAGTCGGCGCTGAGCACTTTAAATGGGGTGATTCACCATGCATGAAAGAGGTCACATTCATAGACAGACATTGAGAGATAAGATTAAAGAACACATCTTCAGCTCCCCATGCTAGCACATAGCCTATATGTTTCAGCAAAATAAGTCTTCCATTCATCTCACTCCATCTCATTTTTTCATTTCACCCATCCCTCTCTCTTCCCTTACTCCTTCTCACACAACCACTCACCCCCCCCCCCCCCCCCCCCCCCTCCCATCCATCTATCCCTCACTCCCCCCGACTCCTCATGACTACCAAATGAATTAGTCATTCCCACACCTTCGGATGCAGATCTCCGCCAAATCTGCCACTAATTCCATTAATATTCATTAAAAATTAAGCTTAATTGCATGTCTTTAAAAAGCCCCGTGGCCCTGGCGCTTCCCAGGGGCCCTGGAGGACAGTCATTTCTGATTTAAACTGGGCAGCTCTTCCAAGCTTGTCAGCCACAAATATAAGGGGGCGCCAGGCTTCTTTTTTTTTTTTGGAGGGGGGGGGGCTGTTTTGAGGAGTGCTTGAGAGAGACAGATAGTGAGAGAATAAGAAGGGAAGAGAGAGAGAATCACCATAAGAGGTAAACACAACATGTGAGGCAGGCAGAGGAGAGGAATGCTTGAAAAATGGCACTGGTACTGCACCAATGCACGACAGCATATTGAGCTTCAGGTTCCTTTCAGATCTCCCCCTAGTGTGTGTGTGTGTGTGTGTGTGTGTGTGTGTGTGTGTGTGTGTGTGTGTGTGTGTGTGTGTGTGTGTGTGTGTGTGTGTGTGTGTGTGTGTGTGTGTGTGTGTGTGTGTGTGTGTGTGTGTGTGTGTGTGTGTGTGTCTATGTGTATGCACTACTCCAGTCAAACAAAGTATTTTTAGTGGCTTTCTTTTCTCGGGTAAAGAAAAGCTGTGACAACAAAAAAAAACTGTTTTAAAAACACACACACACACACACACACACACACACACACAAACAACAGCGTCGTCTGAAGCCAAACAAAAGTGTCTCAGTGAGATGACAGATTACAAGGACGGCAGTGGGAGATGTGGCCCATCCATATTCATGCTCCCCTTGCGTCATTAGCTGAGACAACAATGGCACTTCAAATTGGAGTTTCATAATTGAAGCAATCAGCAAGTTGCACAATATTGCAGGATGTGGAGAAGGGCTGCCAGCGAGGACTGGCATGTCTTATTAGCTCTGTGATGCTCCAAATCAAGGGCTCCGAATAAAAAAAAAAAAAAACATCTTTGATCACAGGAACCTTCGGCACACGACACCCTCCTTTCAAAAACACAGAAAGAGAATGTGGGTGATTGACAAAACATTTGAGTTCTCCTCCAAACCAGCGTCTGTCTATGTGTAGCAGCGTGTATTTTTTTATCCAAACTCACACTTTTTTTTAGGCTGAGGCTCTGCGATTGAGGAGAGCTTGAAATAGGGTGACTGCCTGGTTGCTCATATTCCTCAAGTAGAAAAAAAAAACAGATTTATATATAACATTTCTTCAATAGATTTTCCTCCACTGGCTCCAGTTATAGTAGGACATATCAGGTTAGAAATGACGGGAGTGGGCTGTGTGTCATGCTTGGCTCTGAAGCAGTTAAAGTCAGTGATCTGCGGCGGGGCGGGGTGGGGAGTGAAGGGGAGGGGGGGTAGCGTGCGGGTATTGTATTGTAACGCTGCTGGGCCTCTCTATGTCAAGCTGACAAGCTGGGATCTCCGCACTTCACGGTCGGCCCTTAATGGATACAGCTGTACAGTCATGTTCAAATACAATGTCCTTCAGATTGGATTCTTAAGCGAGCAATCCCCCTGACCTTTTTCACAAAGCAGGTACAACGCTGGCCTGCCACCCCCCCAGAGAGAACAGACACCTCCCTCCAAGCAGCTGGATCCAGCCCATAATAAGCCCATTTCATCCCTGCGCTCCCCTGCGAGGCCCTCTGATGTACCGGTGCTAACTGCGGAATGTCATTTCGCAGTTCGGGTGGATTTTATTTTATGTAATTTTTTTCTTCTATGTCCAGTGTGTCGCTCCCCACACTCTCCGGAGAGACATCCCACACTCTCTTTCGTCAGGTGGAGTGGAGTTTCCTCTCCGTCTTTGTTTGTTTGGTGGGCCATTATGCTTCGCCGAGGAGGACCGTGCATGAATAATTACCTGCGACTAGCCACATTTATCAAACTTCCCCGTCGGGGCCGTTTTGTATGCAAACGTCGCCCTTGTTCTGCGCAGGCGATGGTGGAACAATAGCCGCCACCGCGGCACGATCGGGGCTTTGATAATGCAGAACGCGGTGTGCGCCGGAACATTGCATGCGCAAGGACAAATTTAGGAGCATTTTTACAAATGTTTACTAAATGAGACCCCAAGGGAAAACACTGCACTAAATACTAACCCTCTTTTCAGCGAGCAGCTTCATTAAGGCTGGCCACAGCATCCAAATCTGCATTTGAGAAGCACTAACAGCACAAACAAACACAAATAGAAAGGTGGAGATAAAAATTCGGCACGCAATTAGTATGCGGCAGTCAGCACTGAGGCGAAAAGGATGATGCTACACCGTGCACCAAGAAAAAAAATTATGTAAAATAAAAAAATATGGAAAAATAAAAGACAAAAAAACACCTTTGTGTTTTTTTTCAGAAAATAAGGACAAAAACACCCATACTATTTTTTTTCCCCATTGATCTAGCTGGGGTGCTGGCTGCAGCCAGGGAGAGTGGCACTCATTTTTGCAGGACTGGCAGCGGCAGCATTACAGCAGGACATTTAGAGGACTCCGATAAACTATGCCATTTAAAAGGTTATGACAATTAAAAGCAGCTCCCGCAAATTACAGTGGCGAGACCTTTCACACGAATGGGTCCCTCTTATCGCGGCGAGACTGGCTCTCTCCGAACGATGTGCCCTCTATTTCCTGCTGCACTAACCCCACACCCCTCCCCTACCCCCGCTCCCCTTCACCTCCCCCTCTCCACCTTTCTCTCCTTCTCTCTCCCCGCTCTCCCTCCCATCCAGGCCAGCTTTTATTATCCAGTTAATTAAGCGGGTTCTTAGCTAATATTCAAATGCTGACCAATTAATGACATTGAACTTTGAATGGCCCTGCCTCTCCTCCCCGTCGCCGTGGCAGCCGCAGCATCCTCCTCCAGAGTCCGGGGCCATGCTATCGCCCGGCGCTGATTAAAAATGCCGGCATGGGGAGTGGGGAAGGCGATACGGCCGGGCAGCCGGCGCATGCCACAGCGTTTTAATTAACCTTGTGTAATTTGAATACAAGGGGAACGGAGCTGAGCTGGCTCCACCACTGCAGACCCTGACTGTTGCTGTGCAGACGTACCCCCCCACCCCCCCCATATGCTCTTCACAATTCACACTTCCACTCGCCCCACCGCTCAGGTCTGGGGGGAGGAAAAGGGCTCCACAGTGCTTCACTCTTCTGGGGCCGAGTGGCTACATCCTGCCGCACATTCACAAGCAGAAAGACAAGGGCACACAGCGAGAAGGATGCAGATCACGCAGCAACATTCTGCTTCTTTAGCCGGTGCAGCTATTCCATCAATCTGCCACACTACAGAGCTTGTATGCTGCATGTCTACAAAAATGTGTATAATGTATATAATAATGTGGTACAAAAACTGCCTTTTAAATGGAGACAGATTAATCCTTTTAAATACTGTTCCCAAAATGTTTACCTTTACCTGAGTATCTGAAGACAAAAAAGCAAGAAGGCAAAAATATGTAGGGCTATAAAAGTATACAAGAGGATGCTGATTTTAACTGAATCTATAAATCATATATATCATAATCATGAATCAACAACAACAACAATAATAATAATTATAATAATAATGAAACAGTAGGGAAAGCAATTATATCTCTAATGAGCATATCCCCTTGTAAAGCTGCCATATGGAACTCCAGCCACACTGCCAGAACCCTATTTTTTAATGCAGGTTAGTGAATGTGACTTCCGTCATCTGGAATAAAGGAGGTTTTTCTGAGAAGCTGACATTGGGAAAAAGGCCTGTCACATCCCTTTGAGGAGCACTGATGAATTCTGAGCTGACGCAACTCTTTTGTTTTTTGTTTTGTCTCGCCATTTTTCTGTCTTTTTTCTGTTTTGTGTTTGAACACCGCTGATGCTGCCAGCTTGTGAAGGAAAAAGGTAAGGACACTCTCAAAGAATTCTTTTTCAGGGCTGTTTTTTTTCCAGGCTACTGACTGATATCGGGGAACAGGTCTATGATAGGACACCCCGTGACACTGAGACAACAGAGGCGAACCAACACAAAAGTCACTTTGTGGAGTTAAATTAGCACCGGGATGACAGCGAGGCCCTTCCAGTGCCATCTGTGATTTCTGTGTTCACTGCTCGGCAGGACTAACAGCCACCTTGCCGCGCAGCTCTTTATCTCAGGAACAAAGCTTGCCCTGTTCCTTCAGTCACACTTCCTGCCTGTGGGTATCTCTTTTTCTCTTTCCTGGTCTACTCGGATCAGTCGAGGCGCGTCCTGGAAGTGCCGTAAAAAGCCGACAGCGTGCCAATCACAGGGAGGCGTGCGGAAACAATCAGAGGTCGTTGAGGAAACAGCAACAGAGATTAAAGAGCCAGTTGCTAAGCGCAGCCTTGCCAGTGCTGGTCTCTTTAAGTAAGGAGAAAATAGGATTTGCTGCGACTGTCATTCAAACAACCCGCACCAGACACAACAAAGCACCCAGACACCACAACAAACGTGTGGCAAAAGGTCACATTCGTTAGCAAATGTAAATAAATCCAAGAGGCATTTGAGCACATTGCTGACAGGATTTTCCCAGCTTGTTTTTTTTTTTTCATTGTGAGGAAAATTCTGCTTATTTTGCTCTATCTGATATAAGTGGCGGTTAAATTGCATCTTCCAGGGAACAAAAAACAGAGTACCCAGCAGAGTTTCTGAAGCCATTGAGACAGCAGGACAAACAAATCCACAACCTGGAACAGCTAGTCCCAGTCTGAGCTTCCCTGTGAAGATAAGACCTGCGAGTGGCCATGGGTATAAACCTGGACCTGGCTCCTTCGCTCACCAAAGCAGCTTCCTATGAAGATAACAAAAGGTCAGGCTGAAAGAGCAGACTCTGTATCAGCACAGACACCGGCGGGTCTTAGGAGAGCCAAGCCCCCCAATCGAACCATGTCAAACGCCATGTCTAATCTGGCTGGATAGGACCGAAAGGAAACATTTCACTTTTGCAACCTCTCTTAAGGGCAAGTCTTCAGGTAATAAAAACTGAAACAACTTTGGCTTTTTGCAGGGGCGCTGCACAATGGCTAATGCATCTTTGAGTAGGTCACAGGAAAAGGAACCTGGTTCCTTAGAGGTATTCTTTTCTTGCATAGATACTGGTCTGAAGACTCACCATATTTTACTATCTGCACAGGGACACTAGGCAGGGTGATCAGCAGGAGAACTCCTAAACTAATGAAGTGAATCCAGCCACATCCAGAATTCCTATGATACAATTTCACAGATGACTATCATTTAAAACACGCTGACTACACAAAGGTTAAGAAAGTTCGGAAAGCGGATATATATACATTATTGGCACAAGCGTTTATGCTTGAATTAATTATTATTATATTACTGCACATATAGTGTAGATGCTGAAAGCTATTATTTTTTATTTCATTTCTGTTACAACATATGTGCCAAAATCTATTGATGTTATGCTTTTATTTATATAGCAACCCCCCCCCCATACAAATATCACACCTAGACATGCTTATGGGTAACAATAATATAAGACAAATATTATTGCCAGTTAGGTCATTTCTGCATCATGCCATGGTTCAGTGAGCCTGTGGAAACACCACGCTTACAACCTACAACAAGCCTCAGAAAAAAGCTCATTCCCTACACTGGTAACAGTGTCAAGCTGTCAAATATAACACCCCTGTCATTAAACTTGATGTGACTGTAAAGTAAAACTGTCCCCTTTCCAATTTAGCTTTGGGTTCGCTGGCATATACAAAACCATACAGGAAACTGAACAGCTCAGTCGACTGGAGGTTGTTGCGTACCACAGGTTAATGGAGGCAGCAGGAGAGCCAATAAATCTGGAATCAAACTGTTTGAGCCGTAAAAGGATGACTGTTTAAAGTTCACAGAAAAAAGGATGTGGGTCAATAAAATCTGGGTCAGGCTGAAGATGGCGCCCTCTGAGCGGGAGGCCAGAGGAGGCAGGCACTTACTCCTCTTTGAAAAATTACTCGGGAATCAAGGGTAATACACTGCTTCTCTACCTTGTCCAGCATAGCACTGTTATCATCATGCAGCTCGAACAACTACTTTTTTTTCCAGCAGAATTGTATAAACCAGATCAGTCCAAGGTGTTATCCAAAGGTCAAGCTTTTCTCTCCTCAAAGAGCTCCCATGGATAATTTACTATTCCTGAATACAAATAGCCTGGAGCCTGCCTGACCTACATCGGCCCTTAAGTATGGGCAGCCCAGGAAGAGAGGGACTAAAAAGATAAAGAGCTGGATTTGATGAATGCAATCGCCCTTTGAGGAAGAAGGAAAAAGACCACTAACCTAGAGTCCAGCACTGAAAGGGAAGGCCAGGCGAGTTTCAAAACCTAGAATGGCTTTTCACATACATGCCTTGCACAACCCACTACATTCTTTAAATGTGCTCGGACTGAACACTGCATGGCCGATTTGAGGTCTCCCAAAGTTCATAAAAGCCCACGCCACCACCACCACCCCTTGACGCTGACCTCAAGAGTTCCGAAGGCAAAGCTCCACTCCACCCCCCTCTGTGGCTGACGCAAGAGACACCATCCTCCCTGTCTCCAGAGCAGCCTCCTCCAGCCAAGTTCCCTCCAGTCAGCCAACAGAGGTCACTTCAGATGGGCAGATTCCTTTCGCGCTGGAGACAATGAGAAACACATGGACTCCCTCTTCTAGGCAGAGCCCTTCAGAACTCAACCACATTTTTTTAATGGGATGTGTTTTTATGTGCATTTATTTGCTTGTCTTCCCACACAGCAGACTTGTGTTTTGCATCAGGATAAACATCATTTTAAAGATGTGATTGGCAAAGGACAACAAAAGCTAGAAAATATACAGAGCGCATATAAGACTGTTACCAGACCAATTAAATATAAACTTTGACTATTTAACACTAGGCTAGTTTGGTGTCACTAGCCACAGGGAGGCACAACTAAAAGCTATCATTGTTAACTGTTCAGCTGGCTACAGTGCAATACAAAATGCATTAGCTGTATATGCTTTGCTCATATCA
Source organism: Clupea harengus (assembly GCF_900700415.2). NCBI lineage: Eukaryota > Metazoa > Chordata > Actinopteri > Clupeiformes > Clupeidae > Clupea > Clupea harengus. Next base: position 21,047,146 of record NC_045165.1, read on the forward strand.
TGTTCACGGAACTTGGAACTTATCTAGACATTTACACACCTTGCTTTCCTCAGCATGGGAAGCTGTTTGTGCTCCAACCCCTTCAATGTGTATATCCATTTCTTACTCACACTGGCTGACTGTGTGCGCTAGCATTTGGCATAGTAACCACATTAACTGAAGACAGAGACCTGTCAGTCAATAAGACACAAGTATTTTTTTTACAGATGTGCTTGATTCAAGTGGGTCACATTTTCAAATTGGAAAATCCAGAATTCCAGATCAATCCAGAAAAATTGCACCCCTCAATAATAGTGGGAAAGTAAAACACATAGTATGTGTAGTCAGCACCAGGAAGTCAATGTAATTTGCCAGAGTCAGCTGCACAATAACAAAAACTGTCCTCTTAAAAATTAAAAGGAAAACGGACCGTTTCTCCACATCCTTGCACAATTGGAGGAAACAAAACCATCTGTTAGCTTATCATAAACTGGAGAGCCATTCCTCTATGAACTGACTCCCACCTCAGGCCCTCTGGCCACACCGATGACAGGCCTGGTGTGAGCGGGCGAGCCAGAGTTATGCCTTTGTGGTCGGAGACAGTGGGAGAGAGCAGAGCAGGAAACGGCCAGAAATAGAACTCATGAATAATCTGGACAAGTAATCAGAGGTTCTGGCCCACGAGCTGCTCTCTGCCCACATCTCCAGGGGAGGGGCGGATGGGGTGGGGGCTGCCAGGCATCTGCAGTCTTACCTGCTGTGGTGGAGCACGAGGCGGCAGGTAGACAGGCTGGGCTGGGGCGCCAGACTGGTGCTGCTGCTGCTGCTGCTGCTGCTGCTGCTGTTGCTGCTGCTGCTGCTGCTGCTGCTGCTGCTGCTGCTGCTGGGCTTGGTTAAAGTAAGGTGGCTGGCCCTGCTGGCAATATGCAGCCATTCCCTGCTGGCCATACTGGGGAGGTACCTGCTGAAAGAACAAATCAGAAGAGACATTAACAGTCTGTATATCGCTCCCTTCGTACATAGTGAAGCACTGAGAATTCCTAGTTTCCTAGTAATTGTACTGTATAAATGAGTATCATTATGAGTCAAATAGATATGGAGCATAACCATTTAAAGCTATATACTGTAATAAAGCTGGTCAACAATTAATAGAACACACCTGAAATCCAAATTAACACTGTACTATAAAGACGTCTACAATTCTACAATACACAAGTAGTGAAAGGAAAGGAAAATGCTCCTAAGCCTTAACAGAGCAGTAGCAACATGCTTCTTTGTGGAGTGAACTGGATCCACAAAAATCCCTGTGGAGTTTGTTAAAAAGGGAGTGTTTGTGTATGTGTGTGTGTGTGTATGTGTGTGTGTGTGTGTGTGTGTGTGACGGTGGTGAGGGTGGGGGGGCTGGAGCGAGCTTTATTTACACTGGAAAGATGTTCCCACCTGTCCAACACAACACCTCATCCTGGCAGCTTGCTGCTCGCAGTGCTACAGTGTTTTGGCAAAGCCCTCGTGCCAAAGTGAGGTCACAAAGCAGCAGGGAACGTGGCAAACCCTTCAGGTCCTATGCACTGCCAAATTGCCAATACAGCCTAATTGGCAAAACAGTCAACAGACTACAGACATGGACTAGAGGATAAGGAATCCATGCCACAATGGTGACAGGAGATGAATAGAGGCAGAGGGGCTTGCCAACAATGAGCAACAGAGCCTTACAATACCGCCGGGCAGACTAATCCCAGCAATAACCAGTCAATTAGCCAGTGGTTTTCATCAGACATATTACACAATGTGATTAAAAGGGAGACGAAAAGGGAAAACAACTCAAAAACAACGCACACAAACTGCATTGGCTGAGCCTGTTATTGTCGTCCTCTACGGTCTGATCCAGTCTCGTTCGGGCTCGCCGGAGACACAAGGCTAGACGCTCGACTCAATGTTTCCTCCACTCGGCAGGAGTCGGGAAAAGAGGAGGTGAAGGTCTTTTAAGTCGAGCCAGATATCTGGTGTTGCCTTTGGAATGTGCTCTCCCCTTGCTGCAGCCATGCCGTCAAATACAGTTGTGGCAAACACTTGAGCCCAGTCCCCCCTCCCGTCCTCCTCCCCCCCACGCCACTGCCTTCTCACCCTCACTTATGTAACACTTTCTAATGAGCAGCTGCTTGGCCTGGCTCGCCATCACTCCACGAGTGTTATTCCGAGGGTCACTAGGGCCTGGAAATGTGGGCTCAGCCATGTGGATCACGGCAACGAGCCTTCCAGTTGTGTCTCTCTTTTTTTCTGATTGTAGTGCTTACGATTCCCGCCAAAGATGTTTGCCGCGTCTCGTTAAACATGGTATGTAAAGCCAAGCTCATGAGCCATTGGTGCCTGACCGACTGACTGCTCCTTCCGGGGAATGCCTAAAAATGTTCCCACGATGCTGTTCAGCTGGAGCTGAGCATTATTTTTGGATGGTCACCACTCTTTGCCCAGGCTTACACAGAATCCTGTCACACCGTCATGACGACTGTCAGATGAAAGGATTATGTGGCATTTATGCAGCTCCCCAATAGGCTGTCAAACAGACACAATATTTCAGTGTGGGCCTGCCACATGGTGAGGAGGTCACAGTGGCTGGCTGCATGCTCTAATGAATGGAGGGGCTCTGCTGGCATGGGCAAAGATAGGCTATTAACCCCAATGCCAAGTCATCTGATTTCACAGCATCTCACCAGCCTAATGAGACACTTGTTAGTCTGCCTGTGTGCATTTCTGCAACAAATTTGAAATAAATAAAATAAAACAAAACAAAACACAAATATGCTCTCGTTCACAACAGTACACACACACACACACACATTACAGACTTCATGGAAAGCAACAGCAGACTAATGCTCATTTCTTATAGGTCACAGTTTCGACAGCAGATTAAGCAGTCATGGTGATCCTGCTGTCTTGCCATGACAACCGCTGGGGCTCTATCCTCTTGTTCTCAGAATCACCAGCGTGGTAAGATTAGGTGAGTTGAACCCTAACAAGCACAAACCTATTAGCAGCTTCCATCACACCATACACGAACCAGCTAATACTGAAAAGAAATCATCTTCAATGACGATTCAGTATGGTTCTAGATCTATGTTCTGGCTGATAATGGACTTCTGAGTTCAATGGTGCAGGCACTATTGCTCCAGTAACTAGGGAGAGATGTGGGCACTGTCGGTGTACAGCGTTGTGTAATGATATTGACTGACCCAACCAGAGGTGTAAAAGAACAAAAAAAGCAAGCTCACTTCTCTGTTCAGGTGTGCTTCCTGAAGGTGTAAAAATAGCTTGACGGAAAAGGTGAAGAATCAGGTCAGACTCTAATCTAAAACCTTGAGAGATGTTTTAAAATAATAAACGGCATTGAATATCAAGCAGCATAAATAACGGAACTCTCAAAACAGGATAAAAAAAATGAACAAACAGAAAAAAAAGAAAGAAAAACAGAAAAAAAATGACACACATAAAACCGAAGGCAAATAACAGTAACAGAAGGATTTATCACCATCCCCAAATAGCAGCCCCAGAACACATTTCTCATCTGGCTGCAAGACCAGGCTTTTTTTTTCCCTTGGACCTTCACCAACACAAGCTTCTCAGAAAACATTCCTGCTCACCCCTAAACACGGCATCACCCACAAGCAACCAGTTCCGAGTGTTTAGGCCGACCAGGGGCGAAAACTGCTTGTTATTCAATTGGTCCTATGAGCACGGAGTTTTCATAATTTTATCGCCTGAGCGCCATGGCTGGCTGCGTGTCTGTCCCAAGCCAACGCACAGGTTCCCCATTTGAATGACATATGGAGCCAGCCAGCCAGAGAGATGTCGGAGCATTAAGCACTCCAAACAGACATGACAGGAATATTGAGGGGGCTGCATTAGCACTAGCAGGCTCCTGCGGCTAGCACCTCAGCCACGCTCGGCTCCGATCAGCATCAGAGGGTGACGAACACAGAGGGGAGGAAGGGACGCCGCTGATCCACCATGGCACCTGACAAGACTGACCAGCAGAGTGCATGGTGATGATGCGGATGGGAAGAGAAGAGCCCTTCCTCCGAGAGTTTGTAGACTCGACTTAAAACACTGCAGTTAGCTACTGGTAACACAAATAATGCAGTCTATTAGTATTTATTCTGGTCTCATATGATCTGATTTCATATACACACAAAAAAGGCTACACTGCATTCAGAGGGTCATGCAGCATGTGTGTAAACATCTAAAAATCTAAATGGAAGGTTAGCTCTCAAACTTAATAGACACTGTCTCATTTGTATGCCAAACCTATGTGCCGAAGAGCTATAACAGCAACACTTTTATTTGTTGACTGCACCAAGTGCAGCATCCAGAAATTAAAGAGGAACTAAAGAAGTATATTTCTACACTGACACAGAGGGATGTTCACGTTGTAGTGATTGCTGAATATAGATAGATTAACCTTCCCTGCAACTTCACTAAGCCTGCTGCTAACGAAATAAGACAGAGCAGATCAACCAACACTTCGCTTTAAATTGGCACACGCAGGCTGAGGGAATACTCGGGAGAGAAGCGTTCTATAAACCCCACATTTCCCTTTTAATTTGCTGAAAGCAGAAGGTTACAAGCAGGCCTGAATGAGATGCGCGGCTCGGAGGCGATAAACAATTTCTCCTCATGATTAAACATAGGGGAGGAGAGATTACATCGCCACTCTTGCAAGGTGACTAACCCCCGGCTCGACGCTTTTGATCTCCCCTCTCCCCTCTGCGCACACAAGCCACTTGACACTTCAAGAATGAGCTGCCCTTGGAGAGCTCGGCCAAACAAAGCGAGGTAACAAGCGTGGGCAAGGAGTCGCCACAGAAATGCGCAGCGAGCTGCCACTGCAGAGAAAATCTGCTGTATGACAGGGTGATGAATATCGGTCTTTAATATCAAGACAGAATTGATATGGAGGAAAAAGGCTTTTTTTTGTGACCCAAATGTAGTCGAGAGAATGTTACATGATAATACTGAAGTAACGTCTTGAGTAAGTGTGTGTCCTGGTTAGATTTCCCTGACCACTCGTGCACAGTACCTTCACCCTCTTATGTAGTGTGACTGTCCAATTACCAAAAAACATATCGACACCCGGCACAAACTGCTAGCTTGTATTTTTTTTTTTTTTTAATAAACCCTAGAACATCGAAATGGAAAGACACTGACTTCTCTCATGACACATCCAAAATAACAGGCCTTAGAGAGGCCAACTTGAAAGGGCTCTGATTGCGTCCCATTTAGGCACTAAATTGGGCACCCCTGTTGTTCTACCTCCCTTGTGTCTACTCTCAGCTGGGCAGACGCATCAAGCCTCTGCTGTGCCATTTACACGCTTCAATCAACAGCTAAAAATGACAGCATCCGCTTCTAACATGCCCATTACTGCGGGCCAGATTTGTCGTGGCGATTGCCCCATCACTGTTCCAATAGAGATGCTGAAAGGGGACCAAGGGTTAATGCTCTCTAAAAATGTGTGAGCTTCGGCTTCGAGGCTCTGGGTTAGAGCCACCAATTCAAATGTTTTCCCCATTAAACTCCTGACCCCATTTCATGGCCAAGAAAAAAAAACTGAAAGAAAGAAAAGGGAAAAAAAACAGGATCCAGAAAGAGAGAAAATTCTGATTCATGTGTAGAAAATGCGTCTCATTCCGCTGGCCGATCCTGAGTAAGCCTACATCTTTGGGAGGGAATTTAGCCTCTGATCCTGCAGTGAAAGGACGGGAGGCTTTCCCAGTCTCCTCAAATCCCAGCAGCAAGGCTGTGAAAGGCTTCACTTGACTGCCAAACAGGGAACAGCGCAACCACAATCCCCAGCATCAGCACACTTCAGGCCCACACTTAAGACTGCAGCCAGAGGAACTGAAAAAACCGATGGACAGAGAGCGGCTCTGTTGGCCGGGGCTAAAATGTCGAGAAAGCTTGTTGTGTGGAAATCAGCGCAATTTAATATCACGACGGGGAAACAAATGGCAAGGCGCACACGGAAAACTAGACCCTCAGCCTCCACGTAATGCACTGAATTCGCTACTGAAGCGCTCTTGAATATAATGTTACAACGCAAGAATATAGGACAAGAAAAATGACCAGCCAGAGACCTTTATGTGAATAATCAGGGTTCCAAACCCAAACTTACAGTATGTGACACTTATGTCAATTATCCCTTTTGCACTGTGAGTGCAAACCACATATTGATAGTCAAACACCACACCTTGTAATTTGTGGTTCAAATTAGGACATAGAATTATACTCCACTTCACCATAAAACATTTTCGCAGCCATAGGAGTTATAAAAGAGCTGTGCCTGCCAAATGTCTATAATTTAAGGTACTTCCACATTGACATTTTGACTGGTCAAATTGAATCATACACTTCAGCACGTGCAGGCTCAACACGTTTCCTTAGAAGTTCACTTTTGCCATCGTGATGGAGAGGACAGAGAAATAAAAAACGCCAGACTTGGTCAGATATTGGCACGGGGCACCGACATGCACAACTGGCTAAACGTCAGACACTTAAAGTCAGACTCACTGGATCTGAAAAGCTGAAAATGTGGAAACATTTCCCCCTAGTAACAGCCAGCAGTCACAGCAGGGGCACTAGCAGCTCCAATCCCACAAAACTGACCCTGGAAAATCAATTTGTAAATTTGTGATCACGCTGGAAATGAAGATGAATTTTTTTTGGACAGCCAATTACAGGAGAAACTAATCTCTCTAACTGTCATAAGGCATCATCAGCACCCCTCTCACCTCCTCCTCCGCACACAAATACACATCACTCTCTCTTACTCTATTCCTGCCAAATGGAGTCTTCCTGGTTTACACATGTTTTACTGACTTTCATTACAAGTGAAAACTAAGCTATTCTAAGAGGGATTTTGTCTCTAGAAAAAGTGTTTTGGGAGAAATATACACATACCACTACTTTTCAGAAAACAAAATGGAAACCGATTGGACAAATAGTGACAAATAGCCTTTGTCAAAAAACAGCAACATTTATGTCCTATCTACCTCCTACACATTCAATTAACTAATGCAGATGCAAATATGAAATAGCATTGCCTATGACGCCTCTTCGCTCCATAGGGCACTGCTTACTAACTATTCTCTGTAAGTATCCAACAGACTGTATTAATGTGAACCTGTTTAAATGGACTTTGCTGGTGAAAACTCTTTTTTATCCCTATATTTCACACCAGCTGGAAGCTGTAGCAATGAAACTCAAATAGAACAGTTTAACGGGAAACGCAAAACAGAGGGACGATCGACAAATCAGGCCAATTTCCTATGCTCCGCAAACATGAGTTATCTTCAAGGGAGGCATGTGGATGGGCTATTTTATCTGCATCTAATGGATGTAAGGTGTTTCCCTTCCCAAAGTTGATTGGCTTGGCCAATAGAACTGTAGGCTAATAAAAGTTACAAATGAGAGCAGGCCATTAGAGCCATTGATGCTCGTTGGGTGCTCACTAATTAATTGATCCTGAAACTTCATCTATTCTGCTGCAAGAGAAACCTTAATTAATGAGCCACCATATCGAGGCTACGTCCTCTTTCTTCCCTCCCTCTCCTCTTTCTCTACCTCTTCTTCTCCCTGCCCTTAATGTCTCCTGTTTTAATTGTCGTTCGGAAATGCCTGGGGTCCCAGAGCAAACGAATAGATGTACCGGGGACTTTGAAGACCTGGTTCCAACATTTCAAAAGCCTTTCAAAGAGCACACCTCCCCCCACCCGCCCAGCCTCCCTGTCTACGGCACTCTGTAATTTATATGTTCCTCATAGCCATCACTCTAGCTGACCAGCATACAGTACATTAACCTCAAAGACAATGTCTCAGCTCCTAAGTGATTCAGCTGGCTCAGAGCATTTCTAACCATGATGGAAGAGTTACCCAATCAATGTAATAAATTACAGCTTTAATTCCAGATTGTCAATACAGTTTGGCACAAGGTTATGGGATTCCATTTGGCGAAGAGCACCCAACTTTTTTTATAGGAAGGAGAAAGGGACCACTCTAAGGGAACATCTTGCTTCAAGGTTAAATGTGTGGCTGGTGATGGGGGTGGAGGCTGAGTGTACAGTAAAAGCAGCTACAGGTCTTTCTTTCAATAAAAACCCATTAGTTGCCTCAGATTCCCAGCAGAAAGGAGACAGAGCTAAAAGGACAGAGGCCCTTATTGGAAAAGAAAAGAACAGTGGCGGACAAGGCGATGTTTCCCTCTCCAATTTAATGGTTAGATTCTATTAACTTAGCCAAATGGGTAAAAACAAGCAGTGACGACCAGTAATGGTTTCTTCCTGGCTTGTTGACACATTTTCCTTCTTTCATTTCACAGGCAATCTTTTTGCTTGCCTTCACATCAAACGGTAATGTTGCCTTCAAATTCTTTTCCTTTCTGTCTGCCAACATTGACATCACAGGAAATTGCAGTGGAATTGGCAGGCTTTTTACTTTCAAGTTCATTCCACTTCCACACAAAAAGCCCAAATCCTGTCATCAGTCAAGTCCTTCATGTTGGTCCCCATTGTTTTGTTTGTTCATTCTCTCTCTCTGTCTCTCTCTCCCTCCCTCTCTCTTTCTCTCTCTCTACACAAAGAGGAGGGAGGCATTTATCTGATTCAACGGATCTCAGAATTTGCTCAAGGGCTATTTCTTCCCTATCTGTTTGGAGTGTCTACTTGCCACACTTTGGCATGCAAACACAAAGAAAGAGCAACAGCATCTCTTCGATCTGTATGCCTGATGAGGAGGAGAAAGAGCAGGTTACCTAAAGAGGCCCGGGGCTCAGTTGGCCCTGGAAGCAACGGTGACTCTGATACCTGGAAGAGACACGGTTCCTCCTGTGCCTCTCGCTCCAGTGCCACTCCGGTCAGGGCAGCGCATTTGCCCCCGAGAGAGCAGGATAATCTGGAGGAAATGCTCTGCCACAAGCCTGTCACTGTGGGTGACAGCAACGACACCGACATCCTCACAGAGGAAACCAGACGGGAGGTTCAAATCCTCGCCGTTCCCCCCCTTGCCTATTCAGGCAGGTGCAATGACACTGTTACTCCTCAGAAGACAGGTCAAAGCCTGTCAGGATTCTAAAGTGTCTGTTTTTGAAAAACAGAAAGACGGGCTCATACAACAGCTGACAAATGTATTTTTTAGGGGGGGGGGGGGGGGGGTCCTCCTGTGTTTTGCTGCCTGCTTGAGTTGGATATTACAGTAGTAGGAAAATGAATTTGCTGTGCTCACTGAAGCTGCTTCATGAATGCAAATTCTATGTCAAAGTTTTCTGCCCCCTGACTCACTAAACCGGTCAAGCTGCTGAGAATGTGGCTTACTTTTTCTTTCATGGACAAATTTGTATTCACTTGTAGTGTGTGCCTCTCTGGGCAGACTGTGCTTCTGTCTTCTGCACAGAGCACAGCCTCAGAGTGGGACAAAGGGAAAACTGACACTGGCAGGAAATGATAGCAGCACGGAGAACATTTGTGTCACCCACAGGCGCCTGTGACATCACTGTCTCTGCCCGCTGGAAGAGCCCAAGTGCACTATGGGAGCTACCAAAGTCAGGCTCCTATGAATCATGGGCAGGCCTCTGGATCAAATTAGATGGGAATGGTTTGAAGAGATATTTTTTCTTCACTGTTTACATTTCTCCCTGGGATGGATGAGCTATTCACTTCTTCTCCATTTGTCTGACTCATTGCATTATGAGACATATCAGAGCACATAAAATGATACAAACCATTCCATCTCTCTTGTTATAAATTCATTACTTTCGGTTAGTTATGTTTTGCAATTACACTCTCATCTTCTCTCTTTAATGGCAGCGCTAGATAATTATAACTTTAGAAGTTATCTCCCTTGGCCATAGTCGGGGATAACAACTAATTTCTCTAATTATTTTGCGTGGCTGCTCTGTGACTGCCAAGTCTATGGGTCTGCCTCCCCATTGCAGTGCACTTGATTGCAGAAGAATGGGATTTGTTTAGTGTGTGTGTGTGTTTCACTGGAAGAAATCCCTTCCGTCTTTGTTTCCAGTTCCTCCCTATGGCTCACACAGATGTCAAGGGAGAGGCGGAAGCGGCCTCGAGCAGCCCTTTAAAAATAAGGAAGTCTTTAACGTGGACTGCCGACTCCTCCAGTGGAGTTACCGCCAGTGCACCGAAGCCCTGGGGTCCGGCTTTAATAAAAAAAACAATGGTAATCCATGAAGGAAACTAATATTGAACATAAAAAAATGGGTAAATAATAAAATTGCTTTAAAAGGACGCAAGGGCCGTTCCTGATTACTTCTTCTTTTCCTTACCCACTCCCACCCATCCCTTTTCAAGGAGGTTCAGTGCTATGGGCGATCGGGCTGAGCCTGTGCATGGTGTGAGTATGTTATTAATGCCTAGTCTGAGACTGGCTCTCTCTCTCTCTCTCTCTCTCTCTCTCTCTCTCTCTCTCGTCCATCCCAATGGGTTCATGAGAGAGCTGGCTAAGTCAGAGGTCCTGCCATTTGTGCCAGGAACTTTCAGGAGAGACATTAAAGCTCAGACCAAAAGGCCTGGCTAAATATAGTTCTGTGGCAGGGGGGGACGTTGTCAGCCCAGAATAGCATGGCCTGCTTCAGTGACGGGAGAGAGAGAGAGAGAGAAAGATAGTCTGGATCCCCTCATTCACATCGTTCACAACATGGAGCAAACAGGAGCCTTACTCAAAATTTCACCTTGTGTTCGAAAGGCAACCTCAAACTGTATCAAACATCCTTTTTAAGTAACGAGCACTTGGGAATGGTTATAGTTACTGCAGGGACCATACTAATGCTCTACTGTGAATGGGAAACATGAAAAGCTGCAATTTTCAGCTGCCAAGAGCTGCTAGATGATTTCAAATGACACCTCCATATGCCAGAGACAGAATTACACACAGTGCAGCTTGGCAGCGTGATATCAAAAATGCGAAACCTCTTGGAACAGGCTCAGGACATTTCAAATGAGACGCATGACCCCTCTTCACTCTGACACTTACCATAATGACAAGCGGTGGTGTCTCTTGCATGCAATATTTGGACTCTTAGCAAGCAGCAACTGTAAGTCTGCAATATTCATCTAAATGATTCAATTAAATTATACTTAGGGTAATTGAGATGCAAACAATGTTTTTTGTGCACTGACATGAAACGCATTGTTGATTGGATGTACATTCTTGGGCAAGTGTTGCCATTCAAGAGAATGAACATTTCCCAGAATATTTGTGTTGTGCCTTACCGCTCCCTACAATACAGATCTAAAATATGTTTCGTGGAGGTCTTTGTGACACTGTAGTTGGAGTTTGCATAGTAGTCTACCCAACAAAGACATACCTGTTGCTGGGGGTATGGCATCCCACTCATGCCGAGCTGACCACGCCCTTGCATTCCCATTGGGTAGCGGTGGGAGGCGGGCGATACATATGGCTGGCTGGGGTACGGCCCGCCCTGCTGCTGCTGCTGGGAGTAGGGGTTGCTGCCGCCCATCCCATACAGCTGAGAGCGCTTCATCACCATGAAGTCCATGGAGCCCACCTGCGAAAACACAAGAACAAAGCAAGAGACATGAGCCAAGCGCAGGACCCCATCACTCAGAATGGGACAGTGCCAACGAGTGCTGGAATACAGAAAGGGAAGGCGGGTTGGGGAAAAAAAATAGAGGAATCCGAAAACAACGATTTTGCCAGGAGCAATTTATTCCTTTCGAGTATTTTGTTCTTTTAAGGTTTCCCCCTCCCCCCACCTCCTTCCCTTAACCCAGTGAGTCAACAGGAAAATTCCGACATGTCAGGTTAACATTAATCCGTCACCCAAAACGCAGAATACACGGCGGGGCAGATTATGTCAGGTCTGATGTCTCCGCTCCGCTGTGCTGGATCACGGATGATTTATGGCATTTGTTCCCACTGTCTTTTTCAGTTGAGCACAGCCTTCCATACCTTTCTCTCTCTTTTTTTTCCCCCCTCTCTTTCACCTCCCTGAACAATGCCTCCACTTCCCCACTCAATATGACTCCAGTCCCACTGTGCGAAGCAGGATAGCAGGTTTTAGAGGCGGCCAGGCCTAATCACGGAACAATGCCGGGGAAATGTCAAGGAACAAACACAACGAATTGTGCTGTGGACGGTAAGAGGGCAATAATAAAAAAATAAAAAATAACCTTATACACTCCTTTAAACAGGCAATACCTGCTGGTTTGCCCACCAAGACCTCATCGCCAGTGATAGGAAAACAGGGAAATACAAGAAACCCATTCTACTTCTCCTGAAATGATTTTTCCAGTGCTTTGCCAGGTTCAGGTGTGCTTGAACAATTTAGTGTGTGAGTGAGTGTGCATGCGTGCGTGTGTGTGTGTGTGTGTCTGTCTGTCTGTGTGTGGCCGGGCAGGCTGCCCTCCCAGTCACTGGTTTCCAGATTAGGCAGGATTTACTGTGGGTTTCTCAGCCATTGCATGAGGGACAGACCCTCTATGTCTCCACTACCACCTTAATTGGGAAAATGACGGAAACAAATGCGACTCTCAGGGTTTGAAACTAGGCCGCCGTATCACAACAGTTTTCCAGTCAGCCTTCGTTCTCTGCCTTCTACAACCTTACCACCATGCCCCCCAGTCTTCACACAGCCATCCTATGCTCCTCTTTGTATCATTTCTCAAACATTTATCATTATCCCGAGTAATTTATCCATACTGTATTCATATGGGAACAATGACAGATTCATCCATACAGCCCCCAGCCATCTGCTTGCCAGCTTCACTTGTAAAGTCCTGCACACACATAAAGCCCTTCAAAATCAGATCAGTGTGCCGTAAGAAAGAATAGAGACGTTCTCCAAGGAAATACACAAACATACACTTATGTTTACTTGTCTGTATAAAAGAAGAACATATTCACTACTCTGCCGTGCCATCAAACATATATGCAGCAACCACATGATAGACTAAATCCATGCCGCCTACTGTTGTCATTTACTGAATGTTCTGGGTCCATCATTCAAAATTGGCTCCCTTGAGTTCAGCTATTTAAAAATACAAACACTCAGAATTCCATATACCAACGCGAGAGCACGCACACACACACACACACACACACACACACACACAAACTGACAAAACATTTTCTGGATGCCCCTTCTCGCCATCAGGCATGCCACTCAAGCCCATTAATTAGAGTGCGATCTGGAGCTGGAGGGCTCCGCGCATGAATTAAGAAGAAAAAAAAAGAAAAATCCAGGGCACTGTGCCACCCGCAATATGGGGCAAGGCTCAGGTCGCCTCCTCCGATAGCCTTCTCTCAAGTATGGGGGCGGCCGTGCCAAAAACACAAGGCTGCAAGGCAAGCAGATCCTCTCCTCTGAGCCACTGCCAAACTCATGTACGCAGTGGAGCAGTCGCAGCGACAGGCGAGGGGAAAGAGCGAGGCCGTCCATGAAAGGTTACCCAGATGCTGACACACACCGCAGATGGACACGCCTCGCCATCTTCACATCTTCTGATCAGATACTCATCACTCACAGTGATAGTCACAGTGATTACGTTTGAACATTGGTGTGCATTTGTCCATAGTCTCTGCTAGACCAGTATCTAGAGTCTATGGAATCTACAAGTGGTTATGTGACACCCATTAGTGGGCAGGAGGAGGATTATCATGGGTGGAAGCACATCTACCACGGCTTCAGCCAGCAAACCTTAAGCGGTATTATACCCAACAGCAGGGATGCCGACAGGCTTATATGTGGATGAGCGTTGTAGATTTCAAGGCAGAGAACCTAAGGAAGGTTAGGGTGCAGGGGAAAGGGGGAAGAGAGAGATTTTGAGCTATAATATCAAGCTGTTAAGGAAATGTTGAAGGAACCGAAATGCTATCAGATCCCAGGGCCCTGTCAGAAAAACCCGATGTCCCACGGCGAGAGTGTGCTGGTTTAAATGCTGCCGTGACTTAAGATCTAAATGAAAGCCACTTTTTTCCTCTCGTCGTGTTGACATTCAATGGCCAATTTTTGTGTGTGTTTCAAAGGGTATTTAAAAAGACTAAAGAGACTACAGAGTCATAATGAACCTGCACAGCCTGCAGAGGAGACGTCTAGTCTTGGGCAGCGGGGTATATCCTTTGTGATATATTTTCATTTACGTTCGGCAGGCGCACAGAATTCTATGTCTACTAATAAACCTGAAATTGAATTCATGAACCTCGCCTGCATGTTAAACTGTGGTGAGAATATTGCAAAAACAAAGCTATTAAGGAAGGAACAAGGAGGAAATTAGACATGTATAAAACTGCTAAATTTGATAAAATAGTCCTTTGAGTTGTTGTGACTCAAAATGCTTTAGCTCCTTCCATTTTAATATGCTAGGGATGTTAATCAGCAGAGACAAAATACTTGCCGCAAAAAAGGAAAACAAATAGATTAGGAAGTAATACTCCGCATATTGAGATCAAATAAACATAAAATGCTAATCTGGAATGGTTATTGCTATAATTTCATAATGGAACTGCAAAAACTCCATATCTTTCCCTAACTTTTTAAGCTCTGCATGGAAAGATGTGCATGTCTGCATCAAATTAATACAAATAATAAAGTAAATCATCAATGCAGTAATGCTAACCAACCTAAAAACACACACACACAAACACACTCACCCACATACACACAGTAAAACTCAAACATACACACACACAAACACACTCACCCACATACACACAGTAAAACTCAAACACACACACACACACAAACCAAGAATTCTATCATCATTGTTTCAAGAATCCACATTTTTTCACCACTTGCACATTTGCAACTTTCCGTCAACAAAAGAGTTTGCCAGGTCTAGACAGTGATGGCACAGAATAACCGAATGTTGCATTTGTATGCATGTTTGTGAATATGTGTGTGTGTGTGTGTGTGTGTGTGTGTGTGTGTGTGTGTGTGTGTGTGTGTGTGTGTGTGTGTGTGCGTCTGTGTGTGGAGGAGGGGATTATAGGTGTTCAGTTTGTACAAAAAACTCCTGCTGAGGCTTGCGTCTCATAGTGCCAGAAAATCAATGACAAAAAGCTGAGCAAAGAAGCCATCGACAAAATTCAAAATGTCACCCGTCACTGTTGGTGTCTGATACTCTGAAATGGCTGCAGCGAAATAAAGCATTACTGCAAACACACAGCTCGCCAGGTGGATGAAAGCAGGACATATTTTAAATGGATACCATAATTAGGGCCATAAACACACACTCATCGACGGCTTGGTTTTGACAGGCCCAAATCAAAAATGTGAAATCAGGGAGGAATTGAAGGGAACGCAAGGATGTGTCCTCATTAACGTGTGCAAATTCCACGCTCCTGCTGATGAAGATTAGAAAAATAATTTCATGGAGGCAAAGACAATACTGATGTCATCAAAATGGAACAGAAGCATTAGTGCTTAGCAATCAGACAAGAACCAGATAAGTCCAACTGACACAGTGAAAATAGTCATATATTGCTAGTTAGAAATCATACAAAAAGACCATAGATAATTCTTGCTATACAAGAGTGTCCTCCTTGCAAGGAATAAAGCCGGTTAAAGGCTTTAAAATTAATTGCTGGTTGTGGCAGCATTAGTGTCTTGCTCAGCTCTTACGGCACAGTTCTAAAATTCTGTGTGAAACTTCTGTCACCAAAATTCCAGTGAAAGGTCTGAAAATGACTTCAGAGTTCTGTAAATTGGCTTTTAGAAGTTGCCTTTAAGTGGCAACTCACCCAGAGGGCCAGTTATGAACAGGACAAGTGGAAATTACAACAGTGTGAGACGAAGGGGGACAGAGAGAGGTAGAGTGCAAGACAGAGAATGAGAGTGAGACAGAGAACGAGAGAGAGACAGAGCACAAGAGCGAAGGAGAGAGAGAGAGAGCATGCTTGGCCGTTGTCATGCGGCAGCCTGTTGTGCCATTGTGCCTGGCAGCATGTGCATAATTGCTCTGCCTTTGTGTACAGTTAGCAGGCAAGCCAACGATAAGGGTGCCCTCGATGGCTGACACCAGTGTTTACAACATATCCCCCGTGTGTTTGTGAAAGTGGGCAAGCATTGTAATCCTCACGCCGAGCACAGTTGTCATTAGAGAGGAAACAGAGGCTGGGGTTGGGGGGGGAGCACTGGCTCAACTGTGTCAAGACAACTTCTCGCCGAAACGTCTGTGGAGGATCCCCCCCCACAAAACAAGTAAAATTAAACGGATAAAATCTGTTACATGGAAAAACAAACAAACAAAGCACAACAAAAGCCAAACAAACAAACAGCATTTCAACCAACGACACAAGAGCACCACAAAGCGAAGAAACATCTAGAAACAAAGACATGGAAGGAAAAGGGACGGCTCTCCCTGCCTTGAGGGAGAAAAAAAAACACCATGATGCCAACAAACCAGTTTTTCCCCTCAGACGTGCTAATGCGCACCAACAGCTTCGCCCGCCAGCCCGCCCTCTGCGTTAATTAGATGCCAGCCCTGCATCCGCCCCCACACGGCCAGATGCGCAGACTGCAAATCAGGATCGGTTCTGCTGACCTACGCCTTGCCGTTCGAGAACCATGAGCAAGTAGGGCCCTAGTAAGTAGCCGCACTGTTGGAGAGCACAATGAGAGAGAGATGACAGGCCACCGCCACAGAGGAGCATGGGAAAGAGCCGGGCCGCTGGACTGTGGAGCGGTTTCATCGGAGGGCAGCTGTGGCACGAGAGGAATGCATTCTAGTTTCACTTCGACAACGTGAGGCCGAGGCCTGGGAGTTACACATCGGCAACTGAGCCTCCTCGAACAAGCAAAAAGGAGGTAGACAATAAAAGCAGTTTATCTGGAGGGAGAAAAACTTACATTCATTTTTCGGCCTCTTATAGCTGTTCTGCTTTGTCTGGCCAATTTCAGCATCTTTCTACTGCTGTGGTGATAATGCAGCTATTAAATATGTATTCGTTTTTAACATATTCAGGGGGAATCACCCAGGCTAATAGAAATGGCCCTCGTGCTGCACTTTACAGCCCCCATAACTGTAAACGAGACTGCGTTACCAAGTGTGTTTATGAATTAACAATGGCTGCTCGTTCGCGTGAATTTAGATAGAACAAAACGCATAAACATATTCATGGGGGAAACATTACGGCTGAGGGCTCTACTGGACACACTTCCTGACTACATCTATTAAGTCTGTTTTTTTTTCCGTAATACAAAACAAGCAATTTGATGGCCCAGTCCGCTAACGTTCAATTCCCTGTGTGTCCATGAGGTGCAACTGAAGTTCTTGGCCTCTAAGTATAGCTCTCTGAGCCACTGTGAGGGTTCAGCCAAAATGCCCAACCAATAGGACACTGGAAACATAACCCTGGCCTGGGTTTTGGAGGTCAGTCTGGCCAAGGGCCTATCCATTTTATTGTAGAGCAGCGACCCATCACTGGAGCAACAACAAACAGATCTTCCTGACCTTCTATCCTTCAGTGCTTATTAGATACTCATTAAAAGTCAACTGAAACAATTTTAACCAAATTGATTTTATTATTGGACTGTGCAATGACTCCCCCGATTGCTCAGCAGGAAATTTAAAAAGTTAATTAGAAAGAATTGATTTTCATTAAATTCACTCCCCTCCACGCACACACACACACACACACACACACACACATACACGTACACACACCAAAACCCAACTCCACTTCCACACCCGTCATACACTCCGTGTTTCCTATGATGCCTGATTGCCTGGATCTACCACTGGAGAAAATGAAGTAGGGAATACAAGCAGAGTGTAGCCTCTCAAGGCTTCAGTCACACCTCACCGACTCCTGCTCTGGGTTGATGACTTGCTGGTAACTGACTTCTAGCAGGAACAATGAGAGTGGCCAAAGGGCCAGGCTCTTGAGGGTTGATTGTCCCCCTAATGCCTTTGCCCCGCAAAGAATAGGCCTGTCGACCTGGGGGTGCCCTGGATACAGGCTGCTTTTGACCCCCTGACCTTTCAAGGCCACCCCGCAGTGGGGCGCAGCGGCTGGGCCTTTTTCAATCTCTTAAGATCTCCGAATCAATCATGGTGCCAGGTGTGAACATGTGGGACCAGCACTCTGCAATCAATGCTCTTGGCCTCAAGGGTAATGCATGTCCAGAAAAAGACCCCTCTCTCTGACTCTGACCACTATTACCAGTCACAGGCACTTGCATTGTGGGAAAACAGTGGTCTGGAGAGGCGATTTGGTGGCAAAAAAACAAATAAGTAATTTCAACAATGTTTCCCTTTATACAGCACATTCATTTTCATGGCGGCGTGCTTGAACTAACATCATGCACGCTATTTGGAAAAATTACCTTCCAAACTCCAAAATGCAGCTTTCATGATGGATCCTGTCAAGGCCACAATTTCATGGAAAATGAATTCAAAGCCAAAACACTGTAGCAAGAGTAAAATTATATGGCCATCTCGTCACATACTTGGGTGTCTACAACAACAAAGAATTATCTGTAATCATCAACAAAGAAGAAAAAAAACTCAAGAACTATGTAGGAGGATTTTCATGAAACTCAGACGCTTGCAAAAACAAACTGTATCTCTGGTGCAGGGAGGTGCCACATAAATGCAAGGACAATAGTCCAGTGCAGTCACTGAACATCTGACTGCCCCAAATACAGACCATCTGTCTTTCTTGACAAAACTTCACAACATTCCCTAGTGGAGAGAAAGACCTCAGTTTGACCTTAAACTCAATACTACAATTTTTTTAACATGGTTTCTCCAAGAGTCATGAAGGAGGCACACTTTTATGGAGGGAGCGCTTTTGGGGTTGTAGCTTTGATCCAAAGGGTGCTTCTTTTTTTCCCCTTCTTCTATCCTCCTCCTCCACCACCTCCTCCTACTCCGCCTCTCCTTTTCAAGAGAGCTTCTCAGCGGAGCCATCTGGAGTGCAGGGCGTCTAAGTGAAAGCACATTGTGCTGCCCCACGGGCTCTCCACACGCGTCCCTCAGTCACAGCCATCAAGGGAAACAGGCAACACACGGCAGGCGCTGGGGGCAAGCAATACTTGTGTCCTACAGAGGAATTGTTAGTGGACAATGGAGGAATAAGTAACAGTAAAGAGGGACAGAAAATGAGAAAATAACCATGTTTTGTCAAGGTGAGACAGAAATTTCACAAGGCCAAATTTGAAAGAAAGGCGCACGCGGCAGGTAACACTTCAGCGGTTCTTCTGGAAATGGGAAGATGGAGGCTTTAAGTAGGCTGCACTGCCTGTGCTGCTCAGATATTATTCACAGTGCCCGTTGAATTTATGCATTTCATTGTGTTTACTTTAATACTCCACATACCTCCTGTTTGTTTACAAGAGGAAAAAAGGGGGCCCGAGTTGACAGAATTATCCTCTCTTAAAGCACAGATCTTATCACAATATTCACAACACATCAGTCAAAATCAAAGGAACAGGAAAAAAATGAATAATATATGGCAATTTTTTTTCCTCCTCTACTTCTACATTGCACATCCCTTTCCTGCGGCAAATAATCACATTTTTTTTTGCTGTGAGGGAGAGAGAGGGAGCTGTGTGCAGGAGAAAAGCAGGACGTGTCCTCGTTCCCAGGCCTAATTTAGGATTCAATTACAATACTCTTTAAAACCGCAGACTTCTCAATTAATTATTTTAAGATTAGCCTGACAGTAATGGGCCCCCCACTAATGCAGCACAGGCACAGCTCTGCCGGGGCCTCAGACCTTGTTGTGCGCTCTCGAGGAACGCACAAATAAATCAGTTCACCTCTTTTACTTCTCTAGCTCACATCTCTCATACACACATACACACACACACACACAAACACTTTTGCTTTTTACACAGCGTTGTGTTATATTCAGCTTTCCGGCTGTTGCGTCCGGTCTCCTTGGCTCCTGGATTGATATTCACAACTACAGTGGGCCGTTTTTTTATGAGCCACCAGGGCCCGTCCATCCCCCCGGCTGGGGAGAAACGCTGACGGATGGCCCTGCTGCTACCACCACCGCTGCTGCTGGGCGTAAGCGAAAAAACGTCCTCGACCGCTTTGATTGGAGGCAAGCGAAGCATTTCTTTTCCCCGTGTCTGTCTTCTCCCTTTCTCTCTCTCCCTTTCTCTCTCTATCTCCCTCTCTCTCTCTCTTTCTCTCTCTCCCTCTCTCTGCCGCCTGTATGCGCGGAGGAAATGAATGACTCTCCCCTCCGGCATGCGCCAGCCCCTATTCTGTTTATTTAAATATTTGATGTGTAAGCAGTCATAAAATAAGCGTCATAACATGCAGAGAATGACACGCAGGGAAGGCCATTACACATAATGGCTTCTGATGTACACAGGACCCATAGTTTAGCCCGACGGGGCACATGCCACGCTGAGAGAGACCCAGAGGGAATAAATGAAGGCTGTATATTGTGCATACATAAATAAGACGTGTCGGCAGGCCACTGCACACCAGCACATACACAGCCACACACAGAGGCTATGATCTGTCTAGGGACGGAGGTGCATAGCTGCTTAGCATTGTATATTCTTTTGTGACTGTAACTCATAGCATGTAACTTAAATGTAGTATACTGCTATTGTTAGAAGGCAAGTAGGTGGGCGCTATTTAACCAGTTTCATTTCTTTATCCACCAAAGAGAAGTGGCCTATTCCAATGTCTAACAAACATGGACATGATGTCAGTCTTGCCATCACAATGTTATACCCAAACATCTCATCTACCAATGTTTATTTTGTCGGATTAGGAGTGGTAACAACAAAAGAAGTCTTTCAATATGCATTCGAAGAGGGCAAATAGGAACCTCTTAATCAAAAAGTGCTTAAATCAGCATAGCTATGCAGAGACAATTACAATTACCATTAAAATAACACTGCCATCCCGACCTTTGGCGCATACATCTTCCTTCATCCCTAACAAGCTCCCGTCTGCTTTGACAGCCTCAACAGGACAGGCATTTGAGGGGAAAGGTCAACAAGAGGAGCCTACTATGACCCCACACTTTGTGCCCAAAAGTCATCTCCTGAAATAACAGCCGTACCTCATACTCTGGAACCACCCCCCCACCAACCCCCCTCCGACCCAGGGCTGCTCCCTGACAGCCAGGGGCACTCCAAGTCCTCTTGCCCCTCACACTCTTAATTACCACTAATTGGACTGAATCTCACTTTTTTGCGGGAGCAGCATAATGAAACAATTCATCTTTAATGCTTAATGACTTGAGTGACAGAGCAGTGCTGATTTGCAATGGGGAAGGTCAACCAAAAGGACTCACACAATGAGGACAGAAAGGCAGCAGTATTTAGCTTGGGACAGTGGAGAGATAGGAGGAGAGATGGAGAGGGAGAGAGAGAGGGAGAGAGAGAGAGAGAGAGAGAGAGAGAGAGAGAGAGAGAAAAAGAAAGAGAGAGAGAGAGAACTTTGTCCATTGGGGAGCATGAATTTTTCTTTTTCAGCCAGCCAACGCTGCAGGATATACGATGGACTGTCACCCGGCGATTCAACTCGCTCAGCATTTTCCAGAGTCCTGCTCTCTGCTGCCACTGACCCTGACACACAGCACACAATCATAGTGTCAGGCCAAATGACAAAAGTATACGCTCTGTCCATTCCGAGTTCTGAGGAGCCGACTGTGACGCCATTCTTTAAGAGCCACCTTTTAAAAGTGGGCAAAGTCGATCATTCGTCCCCACAGACAGCAGAGGGCTGCGATGCATCATGCTTGGCAGTGACCCTCCACCCCCTCTCTCAGTCAATCTCATTTAGCTAAAAGCACAGAGTCTATGGGGTGTCTCATCCCACTGATGCATCCATTTCGGCTCGAGAAATGGAGCCGCGTGTAAAACACTTTGGAAAACCCGGAGCATGTTTTAATTTTTCCGATGAGCGACAGCACACTCTGTTATCCAAGCTATTGATTATGGTAATATGATCTACAAAACGGTAAACACAGTAGCTGCTGACATACAGCTGGCATTATAGTAACCTTTCTGTGTTTATTCTACAGTGTTCATCAAGAGGACCAACCCCATCCCAACATTCATCTTTCTAGTCGCGAGGACATGGGCTGCTGGTTTCCAATATGACATTATAATCAGAGGCATTTAATGTGTAAGAAATCACCCATCCTTGAAGCTATGCGTTCATATAGAATATAAACTATTTGATTCTTTCATTTCAGCTCCTGGGTGTACAATAAGACAAATCTACCTTGAAAAGAAACTGCCTGGACACACCTATTTGCATAAAGTGCATTTGTAGAAAGTGTTCACGTCAATACCCTCGAGCTCAAGTAGCCCCTTCTTATTATTGCCAGTTCAAAAGAAAAACATGCTATTTTTCTCCGTTTCCATCCATGTCCAGCATTTTCACGGACACTCCAACTGTGATCTTAATGGCTAAATTGCAGTTTACAAATGAAGAATAATACCCTGTCACGCCAAGGGTGGCCACCAAAACGCCCCGTTTCTAAGGTCAGTCTAAATGATTACTGCATGCCTTTCACCCTTGGCCACTTTGACTAATACAGACCTGTCATTAGAAAAGTACACAATCAGAATCACTTGCCGAGAACAACATGGCATGGCCCCGACTGACCTATTAATAACACATATCTTTACGGTACCAACTCTGGAAACACCATAAGACTCATTTTAAATATGGGCTAATGTCCAACCACACATTTTAGATACTAGTATTAGTACATACTAGTAGTATTCAGCTCTGCACAGCAAACAATAAAAACAGCCGAAAAGCTCAAAAGTCAACCTGAGACACAATACACATAGTCAGCATTTAGAGGGATTCACAATTCAATGAACACGCTCTCAATGGCAATGTAGCCAAGGTGGTCTAAAGCAATTCAGCGAGTATTCACACACACACTGCCTACCCACACAAGTCCTGATCTAAAGACAAACACTGTGGGTTTTTCATATAAATGGCTCTCCTTGTTTGTCCGCTGATCATGGGGAGTCCCACTGGGGTGAATTCCCTTATTTTCCTGGCTCTGCTTCCCTCCCTTCCAGCTTGGAGGACGAGCAGGCTTTAGGAACGCCCAAGGGAGCGAGGGGGTGGGGGTGCGGGGGGGGCAAAGAGGAGAAATCCTTTTTTTCCTTCTGGGAGGTACTGCTCCCACTCTCTGGCTCATTCAGGCCATGCACGTGGCTAATTTACATGTGTGAAGGTCACTGAGCCTCTCTGTGAGGTGAGGCCACAACCCTGGCGCACTGCCCAACACGCCGGACTGACTGGTGAAGAAAAGAAATACGATAGCCTGAGGCACTACCAGAGAGGAGGGAGCGCGTGTGTTTGTGTGTGTGTGTGTGTGTGAGTGTGTGTGTGTGAGAGAGGAGGGTGGTGGTTTACAACCAAATTGTGGTTTAGAAGAAATCACTAGGCATGTCATAAACACAACTTAGAGTATAACACGTTGTTTCCAAATCACAGATCTTTAAGGGATACTGAACACTCTGGCATATGAGAGGTGCAGAAAACCCGTTTTTGTCTCTGCCCGGTTCTGCAACACTAGACAGCCTTCCAAAAGAGAACGTGGGGCCTTTTCATTTCCACAGCTCCTCACCGCCTGCTCCCCCGAAACAGCACTCGCCGAGCCCCACTTCACACCCCTGCAGAGACCGACCAGAGAGAGAGTGCAGCTCTCCTGGCAGCCGACACAAGTGCTCACCATGTTTAACCCACCCAGCAGCTCACTGGTTTGCCGTCAACATCAGGGGCCCTGCCATTCAACCCCTGTGCCAGAAAATCTCAAACTGCCATTCTCAGCTTGAACCTTTCCTCTGCACAAGCAGAACAAACCGTGTTGCTTCTTCACACTCTCAAGGAACATGCTACACAAACACTCAGGAACCACAATACAGAGCCACGGCAGTTTGCACTACACCAAGGGAGAAGTAGGTAAGCAGTCACCAAAATGTCTGAACAGGAGTGTTTCTGCAACATTGAGTTTGAAGAACATCCACATTTGCAGTTTGCAGGCTAACAGTATGGCTCCTCTGACTACCTGAGGTGCCTTTATGGTTGTCATGCCTGGCAGCTCCTTCTGAGTTTGTGTTTAATGTCTTACTATTGAAATGTCTTCAAATCATTATGACATCCCCTTAATGATCCATGTGCTCTTTGAGATTGCCTGTGATACATTACATTTTGCTCTCATGCTGTTACATTGAAGGCTGACAATAAGTCATTAGCATTACACAATTTTTCAAATATTGTTACATCCTGAATTACACACAGTGCATACAGCCATGAGCCCACATTTAGATACATTTTCTTTTTATGCGCCTTGACTCCAATCAATTTCTTAGCATCACAGGATTGAACCAAAAAAGCTTCAATTATTTTATTAGTATGCTAATTATATGTGAGGCAGGAAACCTCACTGGTCAATTTCTGTATCATAATGTCTTTCTCTTTCTCTCTCTCTCTGTTTTTTTTTTTGTCATGGTGAATCAGAACTAATTGGCATTTTAACAAAGCCACGGGCAGTCCTGGGATAACCCATCTGCCAATTACGCTCCTGCACGTGGCGTTTCATCCTGGAAGATGAAAACACTGCCAGGCCCCTTATCAGGAGCAACAGAGCAAATTAAAATTTCACTCAGTTGTTCCTAATCAGCTCTGAGGCCGACATGTAAACAAACCAACACAAACAAAGCAAATGCGGCGGACAAGAGCAACGGAAGGGAGCTTCCTGGATTCCTGCATAATCAAGCTAAAGTCACTCTAATTTTCCATTACCGAAAATAATGATTTTTATATTTCATAATGTTATATTTTATTGTTGCTATTAGTAAAAATGTCATTACGTTATTACTACACATCCCTAAACATTCTTTCTCCATGTAACATGCATTCAATGTTTATATAGATGAAATGCAATTAAACACTAGGCTATCAGAACACAAAATAATAATAATAATAATAATAATAATAATGTTATATTTATTAAGTATGTAACACCACACATATGCACAGAAAAAAAAAAAACATTTCCCATAGTTCTGATTAAGCTCTGTGCAAAAATTAAAATAGTGAATGGGGTCATGGAGGAGTGGGGTCATGGGGTCATGGGGTCAGTCCTATATAGACATTCACTGAAACTCCTCCATTAGTTGTCCTTGGCTGCGTTGGTGCCTTGAGTAACTCCTCTAACGGCTGAATCAATTGAAATCCAGAACAATGCTATCCTGACAGTGGAGAACTTCAGCTGAAGCCCATCACTTCCCCTTAGCTGTTGCCGCATTAGATACAGATAGTGTGTGTGTGTGTGTGTGTGTGTGTGTGTGTGTGTGTGTGTGTGTGTGTGTGTGTGTGTGCGTGCGTGCGTGCGTGCGTGCGTGCGTGCGTGCGTGCGTGCGTGCGTGCGTGCGTGCGTGCGCGCGCGAGAGAGAGGGAGTGAGTAAGTGAGAGATAGAGAGAGAGAGAGAGTGCAAGGCCATGTTCCCTCATGTCTGATAACTGGTGACTGGTCAGGAACAAGTGGGGTAACTAGCTTGTAGTAGAGGAGGGTTGTTGATTCTGTCTCGAATAAAACCAGATGACAGAAGATTGGGGAGAAAAAGAAAACTGGCAACAGGTGATAGGCACAAGTTTTTTTTCCACATGGGCTTGGGCTATTAGTTAATTAATCCCAAACACAGAAAATGGCTGTCAAAATATTGGCTTTATGGCTTCACTTTGTGTTGGCCTTCTACAAGGGAGTTAAGTTGCTCTGTGTTTAGGAGCTAATAAATGTCTTTTCACTCAATATTGTTTTCAGATGATGGAAAATCTAGACTGCGCAAAACGCAATGTATTTATATAACAATTACAACGTTGTAAATACTAAGTAGCCTGATGCAAGTTGTTACATTATGTCGGTTGTTATGATAATCGGCTACAATGAAACTGAATAATTATGACCACAATGTTAACACCATTCAGATGTTTAGTTTGAATATTATACGAAACATAAAATATTATAGATTAAATGAGAATTTGATTTTTTAAGGTGCACAATAAACTTGAAACTCTTATGAAGGCTAACAAAATGTTGGCAACAATACGACACGAACAAGGACACAATATGATAACGGGGTAGTCTAGACAAAAATGTGTTTTGTTCGTGAAATATTGTTCAGGACTATACTTTGGTTAATAGCAAGTTATGTAGTACTTTATATTTAGTCTAAATGCCTAAAAGCGTAGGATAACTTCGGGGGGTAACTAATACAGGAGGAAGGCCTTCATCACACAGGCTATCTAATTTATTTAGTAGCGTAATATGCGAATGAAAGATATGTAAAGCATTTTGATACCGTTTCTCATGAAGGCCATCCTCAACATAAAAAGCAATGTCGTTTGGCTATAGTTCTTTAACCAGCCCTTTATTCTGCACACTATCACCTTCAACCACAGATCGAGCCTGTATGACTAGCAGCTGCGCGGTCACCGTGAGCGCGCGTTTTTCTTTATTTACAAGAGACCCCATGGATACGGAGAGCCAATCAGATGTCAGATTTGATGTCAACTCGTAGCCAGTTGTCCGAAGACTATTATAAGCAGTTTTGCCTCCGCAATTCAAACTGAGAAGGCATGCAAAAACAAAGTCACCTTTCAGAAAGGCGAAATTCAAAAGCTGTTATTTGCAGGCCACACATTTTGGCAACAAACTAATTAAATGGGGTTTGGGGCTTATTCAAGTACCTTCTAAAGTTTCATGGATCTATTATGTGCTGCCATGTATAATGTATTATTCAAACGGGCAGCCTCAAGTTCGACAGCGAGGTGCACGTGTTCTTAATCACATCGCAGTGAGATGTCTAGGATAGGCCTTTCACTCAAATAATTTTCATGGTAACAAAAACTGGAAGCGTAATTATAACTAACCTATATTACAGCGGCTCAATCTATGTTAATATTGTACACTGGCCAGTAGAATAATTATATGAGTCTTGCTAGACATGAAAAGGTGAATATTTTAAACTTGAGTTAATATGGTTACGAGGTACATGTGCGTAAAGTAGGGCTACAAGCAAGGGAAATGCTACGCGTACGAAAATACGCGAACGGCCTATTAAACACTTAATAATCAAAATATTCAGCATGGCAAATATAAGTCCGGTGTCAGTCAAACACAAGGACTTCACAGAGAAGCTTAAGAGCTGCTCTTTACCTGAGGTCTGTTGAGGCTTTGCCCGTTTCCAGGGCTCATTCCTGGATGATTTCGTTGGCCTCCCCATGCATGAGCCGAAGACCCATACTGCGAAGTTATTTCTTTGCTCATTCCCATGCCCGCTTGGGGTACAGCAGAATTACTGTAGTCTGGATAGCCACCCCCATATCCTCGCATCATGGGACTCGGGGACGTGAGAAGCTGGTTCAGTGTCGGCGTAGCCCCCGAAGGATGCTGGCTTTGTCCAGGAAATCTCTGAAAGCTCCCGATATTTCCTCCAGAAGAACTTGCAGATGCCAAACCTTTGCTTTGACCAGAGGAGTTGCTGCTTGGGCCCATCAACATGTTACTACCCTGACGCGAGCCGCCCATCACACCGTAACCGGCGCTACCGTAGCCCTGTCGATACCCCGGGTAGTGGTTGTACTGAGTGTTATGATAGCTTTCATGGGAGTTTTCCACATTATTGTTTGTAGAGGAGTGCATTATTCCTATACCATGGCTTTGTTGACCGCCATGTTGATCAAAGCAGGGCCCTGCTCTGGAATTGCCATAATAATTGTTAAACTCAGAAACGACACTTTTGCCACTGGTGGTCTGAGCGTGGTTGTTGCTATTCGTTGGTCCAAAGTTAGCGTGCTCATACCTACTGCCCATCTGGTCTGGTTTGCAAGGCTGATCCTCCCCACCTTTATTCAGCATTTGCTGATGCTCAACATGTCTCCCCATAACATTCTCTTTGCCTCCGTGCTGCTGATTGTCGTTATCTCCCTGTGTCATTATTTGGTTCTTGTTGATGTTGTTACTTTGTAACTGACGCTGATGATGTTGTGGAAACTGATTGAACTGTGTGTGCTGAGGCGCACGATTGAGAGATGGAGGGAGGTCTCCTGCAATGCCTTTCAGTTTATGATTTGCTATCAAACCCGTTTCCATATTCGGAGAGGTCGTCGAGTTGGACGAAGTAGAACCAGAAGTTGATATATTTCCACTTTCCTTCGGCTTGTCAGAATTACTGTTGGCTGGTGTACAAGTTCTGTTGGTCATGTTCAACTCAGTCGGAAGACGATGATCTACATTATTCAGAGTCGTAGTCCCGTCTCCGGCTCCGAGCATTGCTCCAGATCCTTGTGTCGTCCCTCCTGATTTTCCAGAGTTTAAATCTTGACTCAAACCTCCGGATACATTTTTATTTTTACTGTTAGATGCGGCCGGGGCTGATGCCACTTGCGCGGCCATGATCACTTCAACATCCCCCGGCAATAACCCAAAGTGCGCACGCAAAACAATAAAGGAGAGAAATAAGGGCAAACAGAGAGAAGAAAATGTCTTCAGCAGAACAAACGAAGCGCCGAAAGAGCCGTCTATGTTGTGTTATCAGAAGCAAAAAAGATCCACTGACAGCAACAGCGGCAGTCGCGTCAGTGCGGCTTCATGTTGAAAGTTTTAGTCCAGGTTTAAATGAAACTTTTTTTCATCCTTTCCCTCTCTAACCCGGATATGGGTGAATGCATGTCTCACGGAGCCCCTCTGGCCCAGCATGGCATGAGAGAGATTTCCAACTGCTGTTATCCACCTCTCTGGCGCGAAAGGAAAGGGGTAAAACACGGACTGGATCCACAAATGTGCTCAGAGGAAAATATGGTTTAAGTCACTACTGAAGACTATACAATTATTGGTTCACAGACCGTAATCTTACCATTACTGATAAGAAAAACATGCACATATGAGGTGTGTTTTTGCGGACTCGTCTGAAGACGTCTCGGCTAACTAGGACTACATGTGTGCGTTCGAAAATGTCATCCATTGACGTTTTCGACGTAAACATAATTTTCTTTGGCGTTTCTTGGTACTGTGTCTCTGATACAAATACGTCTTTCTGTAATATTAAAGAAATCACTTATACATATTCACAACTGATTGGTTTTGCATTTCTTGCAATTATTATTCTCCTATAGTCTGCTCCCTCCTGAGAGTAGGCTCGTGATCTGTGTCTGGTTTTCCTTTTCACCCACCGCTACGGCTCAATCCAGTTTCTGCAGCTCCGGGAGACATCATCATACGCAATCACAAGATCTGCGTGTTAATATGTAGGCCTAGCCATTCAAAGTACCCAAGTACTAACCGTCGGTGAGGAATACACAAAAAACAATCAACTATCCAAAACAATTAAAACATCTATTTGAAACGAGCAAATAGGATATATTGGTGAACCCGAAAACGGATTGTGTATGACTTGCTATATTTATTTGAAGCAGTGCTTTTTTTTTTTTTAACAATTATTGCCGTTTCAGGCATATTTCCCCGCTCAGCCTGTTCCCCGCCCCGCCTACACAATGCTGGCGGCTTTCAGATTTCTTTTAAAGACACAAGAGCAAAAGGGGGAAAACCCTTTCCTCGCAATGACATTGCTGCCTACAAGCTACACACCAATATCTCAACCGGAAAGCGTGTGCATTCAAAATGTGGAGGAAAAAAAAAATAACATTTCCACGTGGGCCTGTATTCACGCACGGTCATGGAGTTTTTGTATTGAGTGGAGAGCTCTAACCCACTGTGTCTTTAGTTCTGCAGTCACTCTCTCTACCTCTTGTTTTTAGGTTCAACAATGTGTTAGCCTTAAAGCTTTACCCTATAGAATTAAATGTTAGAATTACTGAAGGTCTGATAACCTCAAAGATACTGTCCAGAATGTGCTGCTTTTCGACCTGATGACAGACATTCCGAAAGGAGTGTATTTAAAAAAAATAAACGGTGATGAATTTTTTTTTAGGTCTAAATGTCGAAGGCTGAAGAAGTATTTCTCCAACAATATATGCTCTCCTTCCAACGTACGATAATAATGATGATGATGATAGACACAACAGGCAAAATGGCAAAACTGGCCAATAAAATGTATCTTGGATTTTGAATGCATAGGTTATTCAGTTTAACATCGCCAAATAATCGCCTAATGTTACTGACTCTATATGAAAACAACGACTCATTATATATTGAGCTTTGGTGATTGAATGCAGTGACATCTGAAGACCTGTAAAAGCCTACACTGAACATTTTACTGCCACTCGTGTTGGCCGTCAGTCAGAATACCAACATTTGAGAGAAAGGACCCCTAGTGGAAAGTTTTTGAAACTACACGCACCAAGACAGAATCCAGAATCCAGAATCCAGCTTTTCTGGTGTGAACATGCCTTCTAATTGTTTTCTTTTATTTATTATTATTAATAATCAACCTGAAAAATGTTCTAGACCAACACAGGCCACAAGACTAGCCCAGTGCTAACTTCATGTCTCTCAGTGTGTATAAGATTAGACTACATATTTTAAAAGACTTTAAGTGCTAACCCCTCTATATAAGTGAATGGTGTGTCGTATTGTACCTTTAAAGCTGTTACTTTACTTTGCACATTAAGCAAGCCCAGTGTTCTTGAATTAATCCACAGATGCACACTGCACTGTTTGAATAAGAGGAGTGGAGAGGAACAATGGCATGGTGAATTTGCATTTATGTTTAATTTATAACCACTAAGGCCCCTATGATGCAGTGTGATTAGAGCAATTTTGCAAAAATGGTGAACGCAGACAGGATCATGTTGCAGATCAGACAGCGCTACAAGAGGAGGGTATCTGTCAAAGAGACAGAGAAAGTGGCATCTCTCGGATGGAGTGTGTAAGACTAAAGACTATAAAATGAAAATGGTGAGAGACATGTCGCGGTGCATGTGAGTGCGTTGCAGAGAGACAGAGAGAGAGAGAGAGAGAAGGAGGAGGAGGAGGAGAGTGAATATGCAAGAGAATCACTGTCTTTGTGTGTTTATAAGAAAAGGAGGAAAAAAATGTAATTTTCAAGGTGGGGGTGGTGGAGGGGTGTGTGTGTGGAGGGTGTAACATTGCCACAGTGCTTGTCTGTCAAGAGACTGAGCCTCCTCTCCTCTTCGGGGGGGGAATCTGCTGGGATCTCCCCGGGCACAGGCAGCACAAGCATGGCCAAGCGCAGAAAGTGGGTCAGCCCAAAAAAGCTCTGAATGTAGCCCTTCTCCACCATGTGCATGCAAGTGACTCAATGCGGTGTGTGTGTGTGTGTGTGTGTGTGTGTGTGTGTGTGTGTGTGTGTGTGTGTGTTTGTGTGTGTGACACTGACAGAGAGATAATGCTGTTTTGTGTAACCACAAGAAAAAGGGTGCTGTTCAGCGATCGGGAGTACTATTTTTTATTTTTTTGTCTTATTACACACGAAAACAATAAAATGACTGCTGCAAGCCCCCCCCTTGCTGCGTGGAAACACATCCAATTGATCCGAAAACCTTTTAATTTCAGGCTTGGCTAAATAACAGCATTTGCATTGATCAGTCTGTAAGGACACACACAGAGGTAGCCAAGACCCTATGCATTTGAAGGGGCACTGCCTCCACAACAGGGGAGCTGAGACTCACCCCCTCAGGGAGAAAAAGCATGTAATGAAAACATAGAAACAGAATAGGTATTCTAATTCTGTGAATGGAAAACACACAGAATATGACCACAAAAAAGGGGGGAAATAAATAAATAAAACCAGAAGAGCCACAGTAGTGCTCAGTAAATGGGTTTTTGCTTGGAAAATGAATCTGAACAATTACAGTGGAAGGGTGAGCGCTGCTTGCTGCCAAGCCCATGTGTATTTTAAGGCCCACATAGCTGACATTTGAAAAAGCATGAGAAACAAAAGAAAGGAGGATGCTAAAGCAGGAGACAAAATCACATCAGCAAAAACAGACACAGCTAAGGACAAGACAGAGCCACTGGAAGACACGGCAAACACACACACACACACACACACACACACACACAGATACTCAGAGGAAAACAGATGAGAGGCAGAGGTAAAAAAAAAAGAGAAGGTTTTTTGGTGGGAAAACACTTACCTGATCCCAGCTGGTGATGGCAGTGCTCCGCGGAGGCTTCTTGACGCCTGTCACTGGCTCCCTCTTCCCTTCAGAGAGACCCTCCATTTGCCGCCTGTGTGAAGTGTCCCCTGAGATGCACAACTCAAAGACTGCATTTACAAGATCCACAGCGAACCCACTTTTTAACCGTCTGCACCGAATTTGACTAAATCCCTTTGATGTGAAAACTTAATGGTAAGAGCTTGCCAGCAGTCATTGCTAAAGCTAGCAGGGGAGCACTAAGCTCACAGCCTTACGCGGTTGAGCACCAAGTATATGCATCCTTATAGTTGTATCCTTTTTAACATAAAAAGAAACAAAAAAAAGACATCCTTTCTTGTACTTCACTTCCTTATTACAGTTATTACAGGTATTAGATTACGTATGTATAATGTACATTTATTAGTAAAGATCATTGCCCTCTTAATAGTCTATATTTTGAAGATGCATCTCCATTTACAGAAAAATAATTTATCATACAACAGAGAAATTACGAAAAGATTAACACTCATTTTCAGAACTCAGGCCTGCAATGATAGCTGCTCTGTGGGGGAATTAGTCACTCTACTTTATTACTGAGGACAACAAAAAGCAATACATGGAGC
Organism: Clupea harengus; assembly: GCF_900700415.2. Taxonomy (NCBI): domain Eukaryota; kingdom Metazoa; phylum Chordata; class Actinopteri; order Clupeiformes; family Clupeidae; genus Clupea; species Clupea harengus. Next base: position 21,079,850 of record NC_045165.1, read on the forward strand.
AATACGAATGCCTAAGCACCGTAATATAGCTTGTAATATTTCACTCTAGGATTTCTTTTACAAGACCTCCAGGGAATGGAGCTGGCTTGGCAGACATTTCTGTGCTGGGCCTTGCAGTGGTTGTATCAATCTCCCTGCACAGAGAGTGAAACATGTCTACAGTCAAAGCATAGCATAGCAATGACAAAGAAGTGTTACAGAGGGTCTAAAATGACTAAAAGTTAATCACAGAGTGATTATTTGTGTCCTATTGATTTCAAGTCTTTATTTCTTTCATGTGCTTCAGACTCTCTGCTTTGGTAGCCATGCATATTTGGATGTGAGTGAATTAAACTAATTAGGTTTTTGTTTTTGTTTTCGCTTCTTAGATCAAAGCGATATTTTACCAATTTATGTCAGTTGCAGTGAAAGGGAGGAATGAATGTAGGCATGTTAGCTGATAAGTCTGTCAGGTTGTGCTTCCTTAAGGGACTAAATCAAAACAAAAGAATAATGAATGATGAAAAATGTTGCTCTGTAAAGAAAAAAATGAGACAAAAACATCAAATTGGCACTTTAATTAACATCTGATTAATTATACAACCTGACCAGATAAGGTTTGTATTTCTGTAGTTGTTTTGGCATCTAGCTCAAAATAAACGATGACAAGATTATCGTTAAGAGTCTTAACAAAAGCTGAAGTTAGTATGTTCCAGAGTGGCTTGCAGTCCCCTGAGCTTTGAAATATTGTAATTGGTTGACGGAAAGCGATTAAGACTAAAACATACTTCCAGGTCTGGGCGAATTACGCCAAAAAATTCATTTTAATGAGAAATTCAGCAGCACATGAACGACTGGAAAAACAGCGTGGCTGTGTTGGTTACAAGAGCTCTGCCGCACCACTGCACCATGCCCACCTCATGTATGTTTTGTTGTGGCCACAAAGAAGAATGTAGTCTAGACTTTACAAGGTGTGTGGCATGTTAACGATGCAAAAATGAAAGACTGCTCTACCATCTGTGTCTCGTGCCTTTCCTGCTCTGCTCGTCTGGCAGTCATAGCATTGTGCTCCGCAATGGCGTCAGATCTGAAAATATCTCTCAATAAAAATCAAGTGTGCTCAACTTTATTCACCAAAGTGGCTTAATTCTGAGGCCTTTTGTGGATGTAATGGAGCGAATAAGACACAGATCCTGCAATTATGCCATGAGGCTGATCGGCTGATAATACTAAAAGCCAAGTGGATAATTTGATGCATTTGTGTTCAAAAAAGGAGGGGATACTTGTGTCATCACTTACTGCCCATTGTCCAATCATTCTACAAGCGCTACCACTTCAGTACAGAATTGCCAATGTGATGTCTTAGACACCAGTGGTTGCATACAAATCAATTTCTTGTCCCATCCCCCCCACCCTTCCTCCAAAATCAGAGATACCATGTGGATTAAACGCATTTGAATGCAACCCATCTCAGGTGTCCTGGGTGTTTGTGATATTACTGTTGACATGTTATAAGGTGAGACAGAGAGGTGGAGTGCCTCATTTAAGGGAAATGTAATGTGGGCCTATTGTGTGGTCATGTCATGAATGTCAAAGCCCTTATTAGTGTTCCATTGTAATCTCATCTTCTCAATGCCAGTCAGGAAGATCGCAAGGGAGATGTGGCAGCTAATTTGGCTTCTATTCTTGTACAAAATATAAATCACACTATAGGCCAATGTGATAGCTGCTGTGAGCCAAAATGGCCTTGTAAGGCTAACAGTGTCTGCTTTTGATCAGTCACCGCTGTCAACATCCCTGGTTATAATGTCAGGGTACATCTAATACATCATGTGAGGGATATGAAAGGCCACATTTAAAGTTTTTCACCTCCCCACAAAACCATTATATATTGTGATATGGAATTCATCTCTCAAAATGCTGTCTTATTCGTTGCAGTATATTTCACTATTTCATGCTGTATCCCTGAGATGAATGTTCTGCTCTACATTTGTTTTTGTGTGGGTCCAAACTGTTAGCAGGATGTCCAAACCATATGGATCAGTTTGAGTTCCCAGTCCACCCACCCCTGCCCACCTCTGCCAAGCAGCTGCTGCCCCACAAGCTCATTCTTTCCGGCCAGGATTACTCCAGTTCCCCTCCTCCCATGCCGCTCTTCCCACGGAAGCTCCGGCAGAGTCGAGCAGAGCCTTGGGTCCCGAGCAGGCGGGAAATCCTGCTGACCAGCTCTCGCGGACAGGCTCCCACGCTGACAGTAAATTCCCAGTCCCAGCTCGGGGGCCGCATGCAAACTCACAGCTCCTGTCGGCTCGTCGGTTGGAAAGACCCTCATGGCCAAGCCTCCACTCCCACGCCTCGAAGCTCAGTATCCTGCCCAACCAAAATAACTTGCATGCAAGCACACCAACATAACTCACCAGAGGAGGAGCATATACCACAGCGCTGGGATTATAAAGTAGCAACAAATACGTTTTGATGTGGTGTGATATTAAAAGGAGCATGACTGCCATATCTGTTACTATACTGTATAAGTGCTAATACATAATATTTAGTTTGATTGATGATTTCATTTGGGCTTTGTTCCATGGTGGAAAAACTGTGTCCAATTCCAGATAAGTTTCCCTTCTCTGCTAATCTATTAGTGGCTGAAATATGCTGGGGCGGGGGATAATCAGCCCAGTTCACTTTCCTTAATGAACAGGCAATCTTATAATTCAAACAATTAGATGAAGGTAATAGATCTATCTGAATAGTTTTCTCCTTCTCATTCTTGCTGCTTCTCTGCCCTGGAAATGAAAGGCTCATTTCCCCCACTTGTGTCACTATGCTTTTCTGTCAACATTCCCAATCAAAGACCTCTCCCTTGAGTGATCTGTCCAAACAATTTCAAAAACATCCCCAGAACATTACTTTGCAACTTAAAATGTCACACAGACAATCAGAAAAGTGAGGGGTTGAATATATTGAAATTGTGTGGTTTTCTATCTCCTGTGACAACAGTGAAAGGAGACATCCTCCGAAGAGACAATGACAGTATTCAAATTTTAAATATGTTTTGACATGGAAACAACAGTCACTCAATATTTCAGGAATGAGATTTTTTCTGTGAAGCAGTCCCTTGTTGAGCTCCGGCATGAATCAGAGGCTCAGTCTAATCACTTTGACATTTCCCTCAGCCTTCCCCTGAAATGTTCACAAAGATCCATGCTTGCTTCCACTTTTACACCATACTGTCCCAATTTAAAACCTGCTACAAAGATGAAATCAGAACCAGTTAAAATGTAACACTGTAACACAATTATGTTAAACTAATTTATATTCATATGATATTGTGTTATGTTACACTCACATAATGATGTTCGACCAATTTATGTTAATATGATATCATGTTATGTTCATATCATGTCCATTTCAGCTTGGGGACGGCAGGTAAGCTCCTGGAGGAGCTTAAGATGAACAATGCCAGCACAATAGAGAAAGTAGACTCTATAGTCTCCTGCTCTCAAATGGGCCATCCATCAACTATCTGAAACCAAGAAGAAACTGGGTTTAATTGGCTGACTTTTTTTTATGACAAAGGCTTTTGAATTGATAAATACTCTCCTACAATTAAGCTTGAATAGCCTAAGAAATAATAGGAGGAATTCTTTTTTTTTTTTTTGCAGGCTCTAATCCAAAGGATGAAATTCGTAATCTTCTAAAAATTGGACCAGACTTTTCGATGTAAGACCTCAATTATATAGTGCTACAAATTAGCATATTTAATGCATCAAATAATTTAATGAAGAATAAGGGAGTAACACGGAGAATAAAGGACAAGCAAGTAATAAGATTACCCCTGAGGAACAAGAGAAGACGCCATTATATTAAAAGAGAGAGAGAGAACAAGATTATAGGTCAATCTAGAGATCCACTATATGAAAAACTGAGATGACTTAAGTGTTACGTTCAGCAAAGAGCTTTAAATAGATACAATCACATCTTCAAGTGATATTGCAGCATCTGGTAGAGTGACATATAGGAAAGGCCCCTTGAACCTTCCCCAGGATCAATAGTTTTATTGTAAGTATGCCGACGCAGTGGTATATTTAGCAGAGATTTTGGATCCATTTGACTCAAATGGACAAAATGTCTCGCAACCTTTTAAGTCTATAAATGTGTGTTGATATTCATGCTCAATTCCATGAAAAGTCTTTATCTAAAACAAGATTGTGGTCTAAAATGTTGACATCAGGGCTGCTTTCATTTTCTGTATTTGCATCACCTTTGAATGTAAACACTCAAGTGGATAGGGTAAGCTTTTCCATTCCTGACCTTCGTGCGTTTATGACAATGTCAAATATTTCCCATTAGGGGGACCCCACATACGTGCATTTCAGGCGTACCTTAGTCATACACCCGAAAGGTCATGGGCTGCATAATGAACTGTAAAATGTCAATTCTATTACTTCCCATTTAAATATTGTATTTTCTGCCAGGAGGAGTGCGAGTGATATTTACCGCCTTCCCTTACAGACCTTAAGCAAAGATTGCTCTTAATTTAACGATAGGTGTGAAGCCAAGCAGAGCAGTGAGAATCACACTCCTCTGCACGGTGCTGCTGGAGACGGGAGCCAGCAGAGCTGGACTCGAATGGGCTTTTTGCCATCTAAGACTGGAAGGGTGGGGGGATGAGGAGGGTGTGTGTGTGTGTGTGTGTGTGTGTGTGTGTGTGTGTGTGTGTGTGGAGGGGATCAAGCAACAGAGAGGGAGAGAGGGCTACATGTCTTTAGCTCTTAGTCTTTAGTCTTCTAAACTTATTATTTTAAGGTTCAAAACCAGTGCTGCAGTGATAACAGGGAACATTGTTGCAAGAAAAAGAGTAAAATGGCCAGTTGCCAGTGGGAAAAAAACATCACATTTGCTCATGCAAAGAGGCTGTATCTGCTCTTCATCAAAAGGAATGTCTGGTAAAAAGTAAAACACACAGACATAAAGGCATGCACACACACCGAGCCGTGGCAACCACTGCACTCTTCATCCCATACAGCACCCCCCACACTACGGCATCATCTGGCTACTATGCAACCCTGTTTGTACTCATATACACACACATATGCACACCCTGCTGGTCACTTCATCCCCTATGACATTCTGACCCCAAAACCCCCCTACCCTCACCACCCCCCCTGATTCTTTCTTCATAAAACTGGAAACTGAATTGTTTCCTCACCACTGCAGTGATATCAGAAATGTCTCATAAGGTGAAGACCAGTTTCTTTGTCATTTGCATACCTCCAACACACACGTGCACACACACAGACACACAGACACACATACACACACACACACACACCCACCCACCCACCCACCCACCCACACACACACACACACACACACACACACACACACACACACACACACACACACACACACACACACACACACACACACACAGAGCCATGGCAATATGACAAAAGGGCATCCAAAGGAGAATGTTAATGATGATCCCCACTAAAACAATTTTCATTAATTTTCAGCCGCGTCGCCAGGGAGTAATATCTACATGCCCGAGGCAGGTTTAAATTGCACAGACTGCCTGCAAAGAGCACGCTGCCTCCCCAGTGTCCACCCGACCGCCAGAGCGTCAAGAAACACCCTGGAGAGGAGAGCCAGCCAAGCCTATTACCACAGAGCAATGACAAGTTGGTGTCAAGGCAAAGCACCAACTCCATTGTGGAGGGGACAGCGCCATTGTTTGTGGAAAAGGAATGGAGGTCAGTTTGGTTTGTGTTGAAAGTGCATCAAAATTCCAACCCTCACAACTGTCAACATGTACTGGCCACACCATTTTTCTTGTTATCTCCAACTATGAAATGGCACTAGACCCTGCACTACACAGACATGGGCGTACAGCATTTCATGGACAATGTCAAAAGAACAGCCAAAGGAATATCACCTTCCGATATTCTGATGCTCTGCCAATGGCTCTCTCGCACAGACACACAGCAACCTCCTTGTTCGTGTGAACATGGGTTCCTGGGTCGTCTCCTTTGCTGAGAAGAGCAGGAGCTGGGCCAGCACGTATCACTGATTAGCTTGGGGATCCTCTGAAGCTGTCCGTTCGTGACAACTCATCTTGTGCCCACCCTGGCTCCCCATCTGAGTCTCCAAGCCATGCAGAGAGTGCCCGCTCACTCTGGGCTCTTCTCCAGGGCATTGGCACACCTGGCATCCTGCTCAGAGATTGCCGGGTCTGCGGGAGGGGGCAGAGCTGTGCTCTTTGTGTCCTCTACTGGGTGAGAAAGAGGAGGAGGAGGGCACTTGCTACGCTAGGAATCATATTCCTTGTCACAAACATGGCCGCCAAAACTACCTCAAATACTGACTACTGTCACTAGGCCATGAGCATGAAAGAGGCCTTTATTTGTTGTAATTTTAACACCTCTCTTCTACCATCACCTATTCTAACTCTTTAAACATGCTGTGTTTATTTGCTAGTCCTGGCAAAATGTACCTATTTCACATTAAGCTATTCTCAGAGCTCATCTATCCTTTTGGGGGGGGGGGACATAGTGGTGGGTACATGCGGGGGGGGGGGGGGGCTGGTGAGGTTGCTGGGTGGTGATTAATAACGAGAGGTCACAGCTGGGTCCCGGCAGTGCGTGGAGAGGACGGCCGTCTTTTACGGCCGTCCGGGGAGCAGCCTACCCGTGGCTGCAGAGTGGGGAGTAATGGAGCCTGGCGCTGTGGAGGAGGGCCCAAGGACAGGAGCCGTGGCAACCACTGCACTCTTCATCCCATACAGCACCCCCCACACTACGGCATCATCTGGCTACTATGCAACCCTGTTTGTACTCATATACACACACATATGCACACCCTGCTGGTCACTTCATCCCCTATGACATTCTGACCCCAAAACCCCCCTACCCTCACCACCCCCCCCTGATTCTTTCTTCATAAAACTGGAAACTGAATTGTTTCCTCACCACTGCAGTGATATCAGAAATGTCTCATAAGGTGAAGACCAGTTTCTTTGTCATTTGCATACCTCCAACACACACGTGCACACACACAGACACACATACACACACACACACACCCACACACACACGTACACACACACACACAAACACACACACACACATATGCATGGCTTAAACTGTGAAACCACTCTCAGTGGGTCCTTTTTCCCCGTGAATGAGAGGGGAAGACTAGAGGATTAGCAGGGCCGGGTGCCTGGCGCTGGGAGCGTGGGTCTGAGAGTGGCGCTGCATGAGAGGATTACCCTGCAATGAATTTTGAGCACTGCCCCGCAGCGCAACCCCTCTCAGGATATGATTTGACTCCGTGTGTCGACATAGTGAACGCATCCATAAATACTTGTGTATGCGGTGTATGTGTGTGCGCGTGCGCGCGTGTGTGTGTTTGTTGGGCTTGCTAGCGAGCGAGCTCGGGTGAAGGTTTGAGTGAAATGCATTCAAGCAATTTCACAAATGACAGGAGGGGCCGTGACCTCCCAAATCGTTGGCGGAGCGAGGGAACACAGGAGGGAGAGAGAGAGAGAGATAAAGGGAGGCAGCGGGAGAGATGAGCACAGAGCTCTGGTGACCCGGCAGCGTCAGTAAGTTGGGCGCAGTCTGAACCGTGAATTATAGAGAGGGAAGAACATAAAACGCATTTACTGTTGTTGCTGCACCCCGGGTACATTTACAGAGCAGAGAGAGAGTAGCCTGGCACTGGCAAACCCAATGTCCTTGCTTGTGTTGCTCACAAATGATGGGCACTGATATGGATGTGCGGAAGGAATGCAAGGAACCCAAAGAACCCTTTTGTATTGTGCCGTGTCCATTCATTAACACCCTAACAAAGTGTACTGCTATTCACTAATTTGCAGACGCGAGTGCTAAACAGCCTTCGGCAAAACAAATGTTTTTGGGGTGACCACATAAAAGCAAAAACAAGATAACTGATATCATGCTTAATAATATTAGACACAAAGATAACTGTGGTGTGTACAAATAATGCAATTACATTGCTACTTCTGTTTTGGCAAAAAGATCACATGCTGCCACTGGAGGAATGTGAGACTGAGAAAGAGGGGATGGAAGAGAAAAAGAAAGAGAGAGAGAGGCAGTGAGAGGGAGAGGGTGGGGGGTGGGCAGGAGAGCAGCTTTCCCACCAGCAGAGCCCTGTCCTATTTGCCTCAGTGTGGCACCGCCTCACATCTGATTACATCCAACCCTGAGAGACAATAAAATCCGTCTGTCAAAGTTGTTTAACGCAAATGTGACACAGAGCCATTCGCTGTCCTTGCCACAGCTAACCCTGACCGTGTGTGCAATGCGACAAATGTCTGCTGATGGCTTTTGAAGTTATCCATCAAAAATGACCTCACAAACCAGGGGGAGAAGTGGGGGTGCGAGATATGGAAGAGCAAACTGACTGTGGATGGAATATGGGAGTGGTGGTTCACAAACCCTGAGTGAGACAAATGTTTCCATTCAGCAAGGTACGTAATCCATAGAAATAGCAGCATCAAAGTAAACAAACAACAAGTAATAAGGAGTAATATGATAATAAGTAACATAAGATTTGTATTGACATACAGTACATATGTATAGATGAATATAGTCATCTCAGTATCATCTTATGGAATACATACATCCAAATGTATTTACTCAGGCAGTGTACTCAGTCCTTGTTGTGTACCAATATGTAACACCAATGTGCACCAGTGCTTCTGCTTGTTTTCGAACAGCCAGAACCAAATGGGTCGTAAGTCTCGCTGACGTCGCGTCATCCGTCGTGGCCCCTGTGAGGCGGCACCGGCGTCCTCTGACAGGCTTGCCGAGTGAATTCCCCAGTCATGGTAGCGGGGCGTTGATGAATGGCTGCCGCTGCCTGGGAAAGGCGGCCAGAGCGGACTCAGCGAATCGATACGCACTGGAGGAGCCACCGCGCATTCTAAACACGGCCCATCTCTGGCCCGCGGGTGCCTGGCTGAGGTGCGCTCGCTCGGGGGGCAAGTGGGTGGAGGAGAGACGGGAGCAGGGAAGGGGGGTTGGGGGTGTGGGGGTGGAAACGCCTCTGTGTGGAGTGTGTCAGCAGGTTTGGGAGAAGGGGGCTCATGTCAGCAAACTCAAGGTCAGCACAGCAGAGAGCCCATCGAGTCAGGGAGCAGGGGTGGGGGGCTGAGCAAGTGGGGGGGGGGGGGGGGGAGTCATTCTGTGAACAAAGTAACTCCTGGTGCCATGATTTAAAGGTTTCAAAGCATGAAGGGTCACATTTGTTACCCCAAAAATAGCAAACAACCCAACACCGGCAACAACACACAGGACGGAGCTAATGTACATAATAATGGAGATATTGAATGAAGGGACTGGATTGTATCCTGTGGGCCACAGACTTCCATTAGGAGCCAGCGTGAGAGCTGAGCCAGGCTGATTGAAGCTGTGGAGGTGGAGGGGGGTGGAGAGGTGGTGGTGGGGGAGGGGGCAGTCAGCCTAAATCAATACAGCCCAACTGATTTGCCTCATTAGGCCGGTGATTTACGAGAGCCAGCGCTTCCACAGAGCATAAATAAAACATGAAAACTCCACAAATTATTAAGCCAAATGAGAGGACATCTATTTTCCTCCGTAACACTGCAGCTTCTTTTTAATATTCCCTTTTCTTTTCCCGTCCATTTGTTCGTCCGTTCTTGCTGAAAAGGGAATTGTTGGTGTATCCAATTTGGGGGAGCCAAACCGAAATGTAACTCAGCTTTGTTGTGAAATAATGAATTAATCAAAGGCGAGAGGGCGAGGGAGAAACAACCCCGGCTGCAAGCAGCGGTGGCTAATAGCTGAAAAGGAATCACAGTCCAATTGCTCTGTCTTATTCCACCACTAATGCCAAACAAGCCTTTCAAGAAGGCAGACAGCTCTAAGATTTGATTTGATGCTGTTCTGAGAGCCTCATTTCCCTCTTGATCTTGGGCATGAAAGAAATAAAAAAAAAAACTCCATCAGCCAAACCTGCTCTTAGTGCAGGATTGCATAATAAGCGTTGATGCTGAGAACAACGGTCAGTCTCTCTCCGCCTCAGCAAATTCAACAGGAATGTAGTGAATTTTTATTTTGTAGTGAATATTCAAATTTCAATCTTAGTACAGATTGTCACCATTTTCTAATTATCTCTACTAATCATTTCAGGTAATTGACTGATCGGTAGAAAAACACTTTTTTAATATAATGGGGTAGGATATTTACTGGAGGAAATCTTTTCATATGCCTTTTCATTATTCCATTTACTATTTTGTCAAGGGCAAATACAGGAAACATATTTTAGGGGGAAAATTTTTTACGAAAAGACCCTGGTTGTAAGCTAGATACAACTGAGGACTATATGGTGTTTCATTCTGTGCTTTGGTATGATAAAACCAGTTCCCATCAGATTCCACAAAGGAACATTAGTGCCTTGTGTAATGACATCCCAGAGGATTTGCCTTTTCCTTGGCTCCATTTTGTAAGCTTTAACATTCACAGCTCCACTGAAAAAATGGAGAAAACCGTTGTTTTGTTTTTAGTTTAACAGTCCATTTATTCCGACATGCTCAGAGTTGGTTGGCACTGGCCCAGAAGACAAGAGAGTGTGCAAGAAGTGATCCTGATTGTGCTTCTTCTAATTAAACCCTGTCTGACCTTAGTGTTGGGAAATTATTTGTTTTGCATTTTAATCATCAAAAAGCAGCAATTACATCCTATTTGGCCCAATTTGCAATTACAAGTTTTCTCTCAAAGACAGAAAGGCGAATAAAAGAAGCAAAAATTAAAGTCAGGAATGAAAGTACACATACCACACAACACACCATGCTGTTCACTGGACAACAAAAGAGCATTTGGGGGAGTTCTTGCTTAAGGATGGTCCTCGCTTGTGAGTCCCTTGTTTTAGGAAAATGGAACTAAACTAGTCACTAATATTCTGGAGAGGTGGATACTCTTTGATGATACCCCTACAACCTCATACCAGGAGCAGATATCGTAGAATTTTGGATCTAAGCGACTTCGTGTCGAACACTGTCTCTGAGTCACAGTAAAGCCACACTATGTCGTTTTTAAAGGTGTGGTCTGTAGGTAATCACTTTAAAGGTGTGGTCTGTGGGTAATAACTTTTAATCTGCAAGTACACTCACTGCTACACTGTTTTTCAGCTGATAGTCAAACAAAGTACTGATAGACTGGCAGAAAATACACACATTTTGGAACAACTACAACCAGTTCTCATAATACTGCAAACTATGGTGTGGTAGTATGGCAACAACTGACTGATACACTTTTGGGAAGTTAAGGAAGACTTGAACATCATATAATGAAAAGATGATGGCTTTAGATGGTGTGTTGGCTAACCAGTAGGAAGATACATGAGAACCTCTTGAGTTTCTGTAGGTTAATGCCTGTTTGCTTGGAACTTCATTGTCTTGTTAACAGCTGGAGCGAGATGAAATTTGAGTTGCAGATCACAGAGCCCATTTCCCAGGGACTTTTTATTTGCCATTTGTGAGACCCATCAATATCTAATAATAAAGTTTCAAACTTAGACCCAATGAGATAGTAAAGGATGTAGTAAAGTACATTTTAAATGCACACAATAATAAAAAGCTGACAAGAACACCACTTTAGTGTCCCTAAATAACACCAGTCATAATAACAGACAGAAATACAATGGCAAGGATAGCGGAAGAAGAGGCATGTTGTATTGTATAATTTGCGACTTCAGCATGGATGATAATGGACTAACACTCTCAATGTCAGCCAGATCAAAACCAGAAACGGAGCAGCCGGACAGAATGTGCTGGGGAGCTCCGGCTTTCAGCCAAGAGGCTATTATCAAGACACGTCTCCACATATCCACCGGGAATGGATCTAAAACCTCTCTCCAAGACCTTCACAATCTTGCTTTCCCTCAGCTCAAAGGGAGACAAAACGGACTACTTGACCTTAATCTGCCCGAGAGTGAGTTGCGGAGAAATGACATGCAACCTCAAAGGTAAAGGGCAATTGTTTTTCTTTCTCTCGTTCTCTCTCTCTCCTTCCTTCTGAGAGCCAATTTACACCCCTTGGAGGATTTTTTTCTCTCCCCCCACAGCTGTGAACTATTTCAGCTGTGCCACATTGTTTCTTTTTCCCTCCTTCTATCTCTCTCTCTCTCTCTTACGCTCTGAGAGACGAATGAGCAATGAATGGCAGGCCTTGTCTATGGAGTGCTTCATCACCACACAACCCATTTACTCTCCACTGTATCTCCAGCAGCAGCGTCTGAAAGAAAAAGAGTAGGAGAGTGAAGGGAGGAGACCACTCTATCCGTAAGTAAAAGACAAGAGCTCGCTGGCAGGGAGCTACTGCCATCTGATAGAGGAGGCTGAGACCACAGCGGTACCCTTGGACAGTGATGAAACGAGACGGGCTCGGATGCAGCGAAATAATGAACAGGACTCATTCGGTGGGGACACTTTAGCGAAACATTACAGATCAAAAGAGGACTTACACTATGCATTGGGGGCACTCACATACTGTATGGTGCCAAGCTCAACTGAACACAGAGCCAACATAAAGTACATCCCAAAGGTGGTGAGATGAGACAATGTAATCAAATGACAGTAGTTCCAGTCTACATAAAGGGTACTGTAATGCCAAACTGGTAAACAGAATAGGTATAACTGTGAACACATGTTCATATGAGCTCATATGTATGTCATCAGGCAGGTGGCTCTCCTGTTCCTTGTCACCAGACACAGTTGCTCTAATCATATCGACACTCTTTTTCTCATGTTTACTCTTCAAGACTGTTTGTGGGGTCAAAACTCTATTGTGTTGGGTTGGCTGTAGTCTGCTAGAATTGTAAGCCTACCATTCGTACAATAGTCAAGAACAGATGCATTTTTATAACAATGTATAAAAAAAGGGAAATTACCTTTTCATCCAATTCTGTGCAAAGACGACACTGGGCATTAATAAATAATATGATATTAACTTATTTGTTCATAATAAATATTCCAACTTCCAGTATGACTTTTTCCTATTTTGGATTTTTAAATTGTAATGCTCAGATCTTGCCTGGAAACAATGGTACTTAGTACTAATTGATTCCTCAGGCAGGGATAATTATAACTGGTACATCCTGGGTAAGTCAGCACTCGCTGCCCTGGGATGAGAATCGTGAGCATTTGCCAATCTCCACCATGCCACACCACTCAGCCCTCTGATCTGGCTCTGCATCCCACCACTCACTCGCTTTAACACCCATCACACTCTCTCCCTCTCACACACACAATAGATGACAAGTTTCCCTGGTGACAGCTCACCCCTGTTACTGCAGCCTTTAAGCCCCCCCCCCCACCACCACCCACCACCCCGTCACCCCAACATTAATCATGCAATCACAGGGTTCCAGCACGGGGACTGTACTGTGTGACCTCACAAATTAGAGACAGGGGGACAAGATGATAGAGTTCTCCAATGAAGTGGAACACCGGCTCATTGTACCGGGTTTCCCTGTGAAGTTCCCATTTATGCTAATCCATTCCCACTGGGAGCTTTTCGGGCTCATGCTAGCCCAGATTTGTGCCAAATGAGAAATGTCACTTATTTTTTTTCTGCTGATGCATGCCTACCTTAACATGCCTTTGCTGGATGAACAGCAGCACATTTTTGATTCGCCCTGTCTGTCTTTTCCCATGTAACCAAGAAGAAAGAAAAGTGAGTGGAGATGAGTAATGCTAATAAAGCACATCTGAGCTGAATTAATGACAAAAAGAGAGAATCACAAGTATGTCAACCCTAAACTCGTATCTGATCTATGTCAACAGTCATCTGTGATTGATTGCTTTCTTACATATCAATGACCTACACCTGAATACAATACTACCAGCCACATAGCCTTTCTATCTTTTACTCTACACACCAGATTGTAGTTCTGTCCTAAACCAACACAGTGCACATTGAACTGACTAGGTCTCTTATTGATTATCCCTGCTCATTAGTTGTCCAGTAGGTAAAACTAGAACATATATAATGTATAAAATAACCATGTATCTCAGTAGGCCCCACAAACGATTTGTCTAATCTCACTGCCACTGCAAGTTTACTTCACAGTAATGGTTACGTCTGTTATTTCTCGACATTCGTGTCTATTTAATCTGTGTTTGTGGTTCTGAACATATTTCATCTAAAGCACCCTAGAGTGGGCTATTTAACATACTAAAATATCTATGTACAATATGTATGCAACAGGAGACATAATTAATTCACTACTCTTTGGAAAGGCTTGTCCAAGGCTATACCAAACTAATCAGTTCTTTAGCCTCACATCTGGGGTGAGAAAAATCTAATAAAATGAATGGTTTCACCACATGAAATGACTGTAGTAAGTTATTTAAAAAAAAAAGGTATTTCATCCTTCAGTTAGATAGCTAGATAGATATCGCCATGCAACAGTGTTGGTGGTAATTGGTTTGGTATAGCATGGTTGCTCAGTTCTAGTGCAAAAAGAAAGAGACAAAAACAAGCACACAGGCACCATAAACTATTACAACACACACACACACACAATAAGGAAACACATGAATGTGAGATTAGATACAGTGAATATATATGACATGTACAGTTCAGTTCCCCAGCATATCAAGTAGCCCAACAGGCAGGGTACAATGATTGATGTACCACTGGAAACAAATCCAGTCCAGTCCAGTGCATTTGGGTCAGTATATGGGATCTTGTGGCAAGGGTGTTAAGTGTAACGGTGGTCAGCTAAAGGACTGTTGGACACGGCGGTGTTTTTACTCTTTTATTCCTGAATGACAGACGAATACAAAAAAGTCACCAGAAAAGGGTTGATGCACGCAGGATCCGTAGACAAGCATACGTTTCTTTTTTATTAGATTGAGTTAGCTGTATATGGGATCTTGTGGCAAGGGTATTAAGTGTACAACCCTTGCTAGCCCCCCTTGCCACAAGATCCCATACACTGATCTAAATGCACGGGACTGCACTGGACTTGTTTTCAGTGGCACATCAATCATTGTACTCTCTGCCTGTTGGGCTACTCTTACTGCTGTGGGAAAGAAGCTGTTGAAAGACCCTCACTGTCAACCAATCTGGACACTCCTTTGGCTGTCATGGACTCCACCTTAAACGGTCCAGCCCAACGTTCATTCATCGCATTTCCTAACTTCACCGCTTTCTTGTTCTGCCAAGAGGACCTCATCGCCCTCCTTGACATCAAAGCATTTAACATTACGCCTCTGCTGGGTTTCAAACTGCAATTTCTGTCTACCCTGGGCAATTGCAATGTTCTCCTGAACCTTGGCATGAACTTTGGCAAGTGAGTCTGCCCTCCTCTGCAGCGTCTCTTCACTGTTCGCGATCTCAAAGTCATCTACCTTTGGATCGGCGCTGCTGCCGGGATGAACCCGATAAATTGCTAAATATGGGCTCACCTTTGTGGAACGCTGCTTCAAGGTGTTTATCGAATAAACAGCGTGTTGCAGATAGACGTCCCAGTCATTCTGCTCCTCATTACAGTACTTTGCAAGATGCCGCTTAATGTTCTGGTTTGAGCGCTCATCTTGCCCATTGCTCTGCGGGTGGTAGGCTGAAGTTACAGCATGCTCTATCCCAAAGGTTTCAAAAAGAGCTTTGTTACAGTCATTAACAAACTCTCTTCCCATATCAGTGATAATCTTTTTGACACCACCCTGTGCCAAAACAGTTTGTGTCACCATAAGTCCTACCCCTGGACCGTTCTTGCCTCTCAGAGGCCTAGCCATGACCCACTTGGAGAACAAATCAGTAAAACTTATGATATGGGTGTAACCCTTGGATGTCGTTTTGAGCGGCCCAATTAAATCAACTCCCATGACCTGCCCGGGACCCTGGACCTTAATAGGGTGTAGCGTAGGTGCTACAGTCTTAATTCTGTCATGCCTCTGACATGGCTCACAGGAACCAACCCAATCCTCCTGCTGCACTGCCTTCTGTGCAGTCTTCTGTACACCTTGGTGCTCTCCAGTGGCTGCACTGTCATGGCACTCATACAGTACCCTGTCCCTCTCCTCAGGGGTACGTACAACCAGACGTCTCTTACCTGAATTAACATAGTACAACTTACCCATATCTAACACATACTGCTTTGCTGCTCTACCGACAGAAGACATCTGTATCCTACTACTTCCTAGTTGGTGGGAACCATTTGCAAGGTAATAAAATATAGCGTCCAGACGTGCAAAACTCTCCATCTCTCAAGGATGTCTAAATATAACACAATATGTCACTTACACTTCACAAACACACAAAACACAACGTAGCACACTGTCACAAACGAGAAGAGGGAGAGAGAACATGACAGCATTAGTTTGGTGAACACATAGAAAGTCTGTAAATGTTCGTGTATATGTCTGTAAATGTACATGTATATAAAAACATGAGATTTAAATCCCTGATCGCTGCATTTAACGTGCTAAATGTCATCCATAAAGTTTTGGCGCGCAGCGCAACCTAGCGCTTTATTTTCCCTCAGTCACTGCCCACAACCGTTTGACAGCAGGCTATGCTACAATGTACAATGTCATTAACACATCGTGAAAAAAGAGCAAAAACATCGAAACTATTGCAATAGCACCGGGAGATTTAAATCCCTGATCGCTGCATTTAACGTGACTGATTCGTGCCAAATGTCATCCATGCGCACTGACCAGAAGCGTTTGACAGCAGGCTATGCTTAGCTGTGGCTAACATTACTTGTAAGAAAAATGTTACGAAATTAAAAGTGAAGGTCCTCTATTTAATAGCATGGTAACTAAGCATATAGCACTACTAAAGGGAAGGCTCGCTGTTGGCGACTTGTAACATTACCTGAGGTTATTTGTAATGCAAGTAAATCAACTTACCTTAGCTGGATGGGGGATGTGTAATCTGCTGATGAAATTTAGGTAACTTCAACAGAGGCTTTTGTCTTCAAAAAGGATCTTTTGTCTTCAGGTCTTGAAGTTTTCAAGTCTTCCAAACTTAGTCAGCTTGCATACATTACTGTCATTTAAGCTAACCAATGAACTATTTTTTACAAAAACCTATCGATTGTGTATGTATGTGTGTTTGTAAGAGTGCTAGCTTGAGCTAACCAAAGACAGTACAGTAGCTAGTTCGCTATCGTAGCCATGTCAGCCTATGTAAGATACTGTAATTTAAGCTAACCAATTCAATAACTTTCACACAAAAAACCCATCGATTATGTGTGTTTGTGATGTGTAACATATATCCTTTATCAATCACTCTCAGTTTATGTAATTTAACGCTACAGATTACACCTAACACACGTGTAATTCAGTTGCTATTAATGTTGAACAGCAATGTTAAACGTGACACCACATTAAATGTCAGGCAAACGACGTTGCAGCTCAGCGGGAAAAGTAGAGGTCCTGGTATTAGCCAATCAAATAAATGGTGTTTTCCGTTCCTGCCTGGTAACTCATCTTAACCAATCAACATTCTAGAATTACATCCGTATGCGGATCGTTTTTGAGTCAACCCATCGTCTACTTACAGCGCTTTCCAGAGGGGAGAAGCTGGAAGAGATGGTGGGATAGATAGGAGGTCACAGGTTATTGTCGCTGCCCGGTTGAAGGTGTGTTTTATATACAGTGACTTGACTGGGGGAAGGTCACAACCAATTATGTTAGAGGTTTTAGTGACAATCTGCTCCAGTTTCCTTTTGGTGTGAGTCTGAGCTTCCATACCAGACAGTGACAGATGATGTGAGGCTGTGCTCTACAACGGCTTTAAAGAAGTGGACCAACAGGGTTTTTTCTGACATGATACTTCTTCAGTTGACCAAAGACACTTATTCAAGGTACAACCAAAGTATAGAGGTCAACAGAAAGTGAAGTGGTATATCAAACAAGACTAGGATTATGATGGTCATAATAAAGGTTGATCACATCTCACTCCACCAACAGTATATAGTCAATTACCTTGGTTCAGTCCTAGGAGAAGTTTAGAGAGAGAAAAAAACTGAGGTCACCCTACTTTTTTTTTATTAACATTTAGTTTATTCCATTAAATTCTGCTAGTAGTCGAGTTCATTAATAGAGCATATGACTGCAAAAGCAAATATTTTTTTTGCAACAGAAACCAAAAGCATAATTCTTTTTATATTTTTATTCGAAAATTATATTACAAATTTAATGATTTCACATTTACTGAAGATAAAGACTATTTTCTGCAACATTACATGTTTTTCAGTTTTACCAGTGGTCATACATTACTAGTGACAAATGTCTTAGTTATACCAAATAAAAAATGGTCCTACACTCAAAGGTACATGGTTATGGTTCTCTCTGCTTAATTTCCACTATAGGTAAACCGCAAAGTAATTAACCAGAAAAAACTTCAATAACATCGCTAATAACATCCCACAACTTTGAGGGAACATTGGACTCTAATTAGAAAACTGTCACATGTGTGCTTTGAGCGAAATGTAGCAAACGTGGAGCAGAGAGACTGATCATATCATTACAGAAGAGCCTCCCTTTGAGCTGGGAACACTTTCAAGTCCCTCTCTTAGCCGCTGCACGGCCGCCAACAGGTGTTTTCAGGAGATTGTTTAAACTTCATTAAAATCAAACGAACGGTGAAACCCTCCAGTCACCCTAATACCTACAGTACTAATGAGTACCTCCACAGTGAATATGTGAGCAAGAGGCCATTCTTATTTTAAGCGCTGCTCTTTTCATTAGCCTGATGTGAAATGTGTGACGTTGACTGTATATGATTATCTTCTGGGGAAATCAAAGGCAGTGTCAGTATGGCTGAAAGCAGTGGAGTCATAACATAATCGACCCAAGAGGAGCATGTTGATGATACTGGATGTATTTACTCCTCTCTGTAAATTAAACTGGACCACAGCACTACCCCAGTCTCTCACTGGTTTGGCTTACATGTTAATGTACCACATTTCCACTTATAGACATCACGTGTGAACCAATGGTGATTACTGTGCATCTGAAAAACATCTTTCACCTGTTGAACAATAACCTAACCCTTCTATAGTGTCACATGCTTTATTTTAGGTTTTAATTTAAATATTCCATACATCAGGCACCTTATATGGCTGTAAAAAGTCAAAAACATATGCATAGCATTTGAATAACAACATTTATTGTGAGGCAGTAGGTATAAAGTGTAAAAAAAAAAGCACCTGATCTGTCCTCATCAAGTTTTGGTTTTGCACTGAAAATAAACATCAGAACATGAGAAAACAAATAAACCCTCTTTCTCAGACAACATGCACAATATAAAATACCATTATTGACCATAATTCACACCAAGTGCAATTCTTCTATTGCTTCTGACAAAAGATCACAGACGTCACATGCACAAGTTTACAGGAAAGAACCATTCCGTTCAAAGTTTAAGTATTTAGCAAACATATTTATTTTTTCCAAAAAATCATGAAATCTATTCAATACTTGTTCCAAGATTTTGCAATAGCTGCTGTGCCTGCGTTTCCATCCCATGCATGGCTTTAGGGAAGAGCTTCGAGACGTGCTCGTAGCTACTAATACTGAGGCTGTACAGGCGGCAGGAGGTCAATGCTCTCACGTTAGCTTGGCGTTTGGTTATGTCTGTCATCACACACAGCTCTGAGGGAACAACAAACAAACACACACTGTTATTTGCTGACATGAATATTTCATTTAGTAACAATTTATTCTCTTTATGCCCATGTGATGAGAAAGAATGAGACATCACAATATCCATGTGTTGTACACTGCATTCGATCAGATAGAAAGAGTATATAAAGTATAGAGTATGTATATCTAGAAAGAATGTATATAGTGTGTATATAGTAAGTATGTATATATTTAATATATGTCTTATAGAGACTATCAGATCCCACAAGGGCCAAGATGCAAGAGATACTCATGCTGTTTTTAAGAAGTACATATGACAACCTTAATATATTTCAGAGTTTAATTATTTCTTAATATTGACATTTCTAATTAAGAAACATAATTGAAACGCCTTTGCAGCGCCTAACATTCTCTCCCGTGATGATGAATTTATATCAAAATTATTAATGAAAGCAGCCGTTTTAATTGCACAGTAACCGTGTTTCTAATTGCTGCAGCCTCCTCATTGAAACGACAGGATGACAAATAGAAGTGCCATGAGAATTCTTTATTTTTTTTTAAAGCTCTTCCACAGACTCTTCCATGAAATAAAACTCCATTCCATTGACACTTCAACAAACACAAACCAAATGAACAGAGCATTTCATTCTATATTTTAATGCATCTATTTCCAGCGCTAGGAAATACGTTGATAAAGAAAGAAAAATTGTTTTTTCTGTCTGTATTCTCTATCACTACTTAAAACATGGACGTACATATCATGTTTTCAACACTCACTAAATTAGGGTGAGAAATACATGGTGTTTAAAGTGTGTAAATCATTTGTATGTGGCAGATAGCCTGATATGATCATTATCATCTCCTAAATTAGGGTAAAAGCCTTAGCTTAAAGAAGTGAAAAAGTGACACCTTGGCTTGGCTGTCATTCCGTCTGATCTCTAATGGTCCCTTAAGTTTTAGATCCCTAAACCCTTTCATCTTTAACAGGACCAATGCATCTTCACAGGTTATGCAGGTTCAGAGCAATAGCACCATAAGAGATTGCAATTCATGCTTTTACTGAAGTAATCTGAGGACAGAAAGTACATGTCTGAGTGCACTTCAACCTCCCGCTGCCTTAAGTGTGACTCCAGCACTGAAGTATATTGAAATTCTGATGCAGTATTTGCATGCCGATGTTTGTGTTATCATCATACTATCGGATAAAAAAAAAGGAAGGCAGACAAGCAAGTTTTGAGTAATGATGTTAGCTAATTCAATTCATTTTTATTCATTTATGCAGTGCCATTAACTATAGACATCGTCTCAAAGTGCTTTACAGAGCCCAACTGGCAAAAATCAATGTCATGAGTGGTGTTGTATTTACAATTTAGTTTCCACGGTAGCCTGCATGCTGCTTGTTTTTTTTTTTAACTATTCCAGTTGTCACTAAGACAAAATTCATTTTATTTAACCTGTCTTCAATGTTTTGTACAATCTGCTTTCACCTTGTAACAGGTAAAAGATCCAGGCATTGGTTTTGTGTGCCATATTTACTGGCCTGCGTGTCTTGCAATGGATGTGTGGATTAATGCAAAAAGAGAGGCGGTGGAATCTTTGACATGGAGCAACAGTTGACAAAGTTTCAACTGTTGCTATTATCACACCATTCCTCTTTAGGAATGATGTTGCACACGTTTACCTTTGTATTTCCACCAGAGCAGTTACACAAGGTTAGCGTGAGCAGACATCTCATTCTTATGACATTTCTTCCACCTATAGACATGGAACAATTCTCATCCAGTTTACACTAACATGACACATATTCCATCAATATAGGATACCACATACATATTCGATCTGTGCCATTTCACAGATCAGAACTGGGTAAACAGAGTCGAAACACAGCTATACTTCTCTTCCCCACCAAATTAGTTTGACAAAAAAATGAATTATGCAAACTAGCTGCTATACACATTATGCAGATTGTATTTCAGTGTATCAATGTCAATGAGGGGAGCAGCAGAAACACTTCAGAACTACACATCATTACATTATCATTATGTTTATTATATCATTGCAAACTCATTTTTGTAACCTGATTTTCAAGACAGACCTCACCTAAAATGCGGTTAAGATCTCTTTTAAAAATACAAAAATTATTATCAATTAAGACAATTAAGATCACTTATTTTACGTTTATAATAGCCGCTGCGCGTCGGGGTCGTGTTCGCCCCGTCTGGATTTATTTTTGGATAATGACCTCCGGACAATACATTATCCCTTACATATCATCCGTTCCTTGGTAAAGCAAGCCACGCACAGATGTGTCTTATGCATCTGAAAACATGTCTAGAGGTCAGTGATGCATGTTTGACATTATGTCAAGCTAGTTGCACATACCACTTCAATCCACTGAAGGAGAAAAATTAAATCAGGACACGTGGCAAAGGAGTGGGCATTTAAACATTCCAAAAACCTAGATTGTCACAGATTTAAGACCGACTACTTTTTTCAAGGTCTTGCTTATATTAATTGTTAAAATGGGTTGTGATAATTTTTTTGAATTTTCAGCAGACAAACACAAATGTCAATCACTTGGTAAAGCTTCAGTGTGCACCAAAACATCCATATCCACACACACACACACTGTTTGTATCCCCCTCACTGTGGTCAAAAGAGGGAGGACACAGAAACAGGAGCACTGGGGATGGAGAAAATGATGAGCTTTCAGCCCGGGCTCTTTTGCATGCAAATCATAGCTGAATTTCTCATTAGCATAAATGCATGAGCAACTCTAAATGCTTTTAATTTCCAATCTCGGCGGGCAGAGGAGTCATTTGTCACTGTCAGGGTGCAAATCTAAAAGGGGGGAGGTAGGAGAGGGGGAGGAGGAGTAGAGGGGAGCCAAGGACTCCTCACTAAATTGGAATCATAGGAACATTTCTGATTTGCTAATTGACTGATGTTCAGTTCAATCGAGCTGCCTTGAAGGTGTAAATAATCACGGGGAACGTCGGAATCTAAAATTGGTAGGTGCATATGCAACAGCACATTAGGACGCAGTTTTCCAGGCTGCAAACCAGGCCAATTCCAAAATGGAGTACATCCATTTGGAGAAAGAAAAATACGAAATATTTAGTGCCCTATTTAAACGGCGAAAGCGCCTGGCAGATATGGCAGGGCTTACAGTGCGTAAGCCCTGCCATATCTGCCAGGCGCTTTCGCCGTTTTAAACACAAAAAGCACAAAAAGCACAAAGCACAAAGCACAAAAAGCTGATGCTGCAGAGCGCGAGGCAAAGGTGTGGTCAAAGGCACTAAGAGGGCAGAGCCAGGCTGAAGTTAATTAGAGAAAGGTTTGGTTAAAGCTGACCAATAGCATTGTCGAGTAATCGCTTTACAGTGACATTACGATATACAAAGATGGCAATATAGCCGCAGATTCTGGACAGTGTTCACTAGGAGCACTTTTAGAAAGGAATAAACATTCTTTTGCTCACTTACATTCCATAATAAATAACGTTATTTTTGTTGAAATCAGTATATTCCATCTCATGTCCAATCTGTATAATTTATTGAGACCTAGAATACAAAAATGTCCAAACATGTGTAACATACCATACATATTACAATTAATAATCTAAATGAATCTAATAGAACTGTGGAGCTAGGTACTGAAACGAAAAAATGCATCTAGCTTACATCCATGCTGAAATGTTGTATGTTTCAGTCGATTATTTAGCACTCGCTGCGGTGCGGCTTGTGGGAGCATAAGAGGTCAGTGCTATTTTCAATGGAACTAAAAGTTTTCTTAGTAGGCAGGTTTTACTCTTTTCCCCAATAGTATGGCCTTTGTATGGTGTGGTGATTCGAAAGAAGGATCTTAAGCCTTTACTGCAACTGCATATTAGGTTCCCCTCAGGTAACTATGGGATTCAACGTTAATTAGATGGAAATTGTATCCTTTACATGGCTTTTTTAGTTATAATTATTCTGGGTACAAACTGTAGACTATCTGGTGCAATCTAAGCATCCAGAACCCAAGCAGCACCGAACAGGTGAGTGAAAGCCAGTTTAGCTGACCATTGGATTAACGGGAGGGAGAGGACATACAAAAGGCATATATTTGCGTAACACAAGGCTACTGGTGACTGTATGTATTGATATACTGACGATATGAGATATCCCAGAGACAGGGAAAGAACCTGATGCGTAAAACGTATTCCATTGGCGCCAAGAAACAAAATCATTCGTGAAAAATGCACTGGTGTGACATGGCATCTCTTCTTATGTCTTAGTCTAATTAGACTAGAATATGTGATTAGAAATAACATGAAACGTCATTATTGTGTATGAATGACATTCGTTTACAGCTGACTGAGCATTTAAATCAAGTCGACCAGAATAGACTACCTCCTCCCGGTCTTTTAAGGGGTTTATTCTATTAAAACAAACATTTTATTCTTTTCTGCCAGGATATGTTCTAACTTCGAGGATAGATAGATTAATTGCATTAACCTATAGCACAGGGTTGCTCCTGCTTGCTTGCTAATGCAGAAATATGTAAACATAAGGAGCCCATCTAAATAAAGGGAATGTGATCATTTTCACTAGATAAAACAGACAGTAGTGATAGTTTGCGATTGGCACATGCAAATGTTCCCGGTCAGAGAATATGTCGCCACTCCTATATACAAATCCATGCCTCGGAAGAAGGTTTAATATAAAACAACCCACCCGGGCAGAATAGGCCGTTTCCACCAGTCGTTTCCACAGTCAAAACAGGGCCCTTAAGTTGGCAAAATTCTGTTTTGTTCTGTAATGATCAAAAAAATGAGTGTATTGCTCTGACATAATGCATGCTCACAAGCAAGCCCCCTTTGTGAAGAACATTTAAATTGAATACAGCTACTAGGAAGGCAATGCTCTTCTTATTGAACCTCTAACCTGCTAATATTTACACATGCCCTATAGAATTCTGTGGAACAAGTCTGATATGAAAGGTTGAGAGAAGACAGAGGTCTTCCCTTGATCCCTCAACCATAGAATTGGGTGCACTCATCTTCAGCCAATCTGTCTACTAATTCTCAAGCCAACATCAAAATGGAGAAGAGCTGCAGACAGATTGAGTTCCAGCGTGGACAGTTTGTGGAAGACATAAACTGAGGGAAGGAACTGAAAAACAAAACTGTGTGGTTGAAAGCCGTTACCTCCAAAGAAAGACCCATCTGACAGTATTTGGGTGTAACCAGGTGAGGCCACTTCAACATCGCCCTTTTCAATGAAATACATGCAGTCACCCACGGTCCCTATCCCAATGATGAGTTCCCCGGGTTGATAGCATTCAAACTCCAACTTGTCCAGCAGCTCTAACAGGTAGAGAGGATTGGCATCTTTGAAGACTGGGTGTTTTTTGATGAGATTGGAGCAATTGTAGCTTATGATTTCCTGTTAAACAGAAGAAATATAAGTGGATGTTTCATTAGGAGACACACTGATAAAAAAGTTATATGGGCGGTTTGTCACCACAAGATCGTTTTTTCTTCATTACCCAATTTACACATGTGTGACCATTGAGTTTCTTTATAACACATGTCCCTTACATGAAAAAGCAACTCAACTCAACTAAAATTGTCCACTAAATTGTGCAACAAAGCACACCTACCTATAACTGAAGTATACATTTCTTAAATGCTATCCAACACCACCTTACACAACAGACCACAACCCTCTTTGATGACACCCATCTGAAAACTGCTGTACAGTTGCCATAACACAATGTAATAGAATAACATCCACAATATTGAGTCAGTCTATCATCCACAATTAGAGGAGAATCTATTTTATATCTAAATCAATGTTTTTAAACTGTGATCACTGGCACATAGAGAGTAATTTGGCCCAAACCATTTGTATTCTAGGTCTACTACATGCTGTAAACTCTGATCACGTTGCAGCAAAACACATATAGGATCAATCATATCTGTTTAATGGAAGGAATAATACCCCTGTAGGACCTTAATGTTACTGTTGCTCCATTATTACTATCTGTTGCAAAAATGCAGGCACTGCAGGTGAAATGAACCTCTCTGAACAGCAAGTCTTGAGAGAGTATAATACGCTTGATGTTCAAAAAGTTTCTCCAGATGAGTAATCATTAACAACAGTGCCTGCAAGTGCCACTCTGACAAGTAGTACAATTTCGATTCAGTCTGCCATACAAATGAGGCAATTAATTTGTGACACTAACTGGTAAGCCTTGCATTGACACACATGCACACATATACTTTTCCCACGCTTAACTGGAGAACCAGGCACATATGTCACACACATTTCACATACTTATATGTTAACATCTTAACATGGGCAAATTGATTTCAATGTACAGTATGGGGAATTTCTACTCAACAATTCAGTCAGAATATTCAATTAAATTCTATTTATTTGAATAAATATCCTAACTTTCAATCTGAAATGCACTGTTCCCAAATAGATTTTTCTGTCCAAACTCGTTGAGAGAATTTTATTTTGTAAAAACATGGTAACCTGTGATTAAAAGGTGGTGCTTTTGTTTTACATTTCATCCATATTAATCAAGGCCCTTACAAAAGCAAAATCTTACCAGGAGGTAAAGATGAAAAAGTCTCTATCACTCTGCATGACACTGCATCACGTGTAACTTTTACTGACCTAAGTGTCTTTACCAGGTAAGGTACAGGGCAATCTGTGTAGACTGAAATGAACAAAGTTCCCATACCCGTCTTAGAGGTTCATTGAGCTCCATCAGAATAGCCTTCTCATCAAACCACTTTCCCTGGTATCGGCTAGCCAAATGGCAAATGGCTCTCTCGCGCAGGGCACCTGGTATGCGATACTGACGCATGTACTGGCACAACTCATCGTACTGGAAACACAAAGACATTCTGAGATCAGCCTTTCTAATCAGCCTGAAATCAGCTCCAGCAACATCACCCCTAGAAGGTTCATAACGGCCAGAGATTACACATCATGCACCAAATTCACCATGTCACCACAGATGTGTGAGAAAAAGAAGTTCAGGGAGCAAATGAACATCTAATGACTAAAGATTAACCACAGTTTCATGACATCATGCTCAGTGACCAGTTCAGTTTCTTGTACATCCTATGTCACTGCAGATCTAAGACTGTGTGTATTTGGTGTGAATTTAAATGCTCGCTGAAATTAATCCAGAGAATATCAACATATGAGCACATCTCAAATAAAGGAGGAATATACCATCTCCCAAATAGTACATACACAAAGTCACTCACAAACATCTGTATACTATTCTAATACTGGCCTCATGTGTTGGAAAAGGGCACTGCAGCTGAAGTGTAACCATAATGCTGAAACGGCTTTAACAGTGACCTTCACAGAGTAAGCCATTTCTCATTTCTCAATCTATCTGGTACACAGAAGCAGGGTACACCTCACCCTGCTCTTGTAGACATTCTCACTGACCCTGGAGTGAGTTACCAGGGCTGTTATGCGGGCCAGGACCAGGGCATACATAACCGTTCCCACCATCATGCTGATTATATCCACCCACAGATCTGTGACACCTAAAAGGATAAGGATTCATGGCAAACCTTGAAATAACACAAAGTACACACACTTCTATGTACTCTTGTAGACTCACAGGTGCCTTTGGCCCTTTGTGGTTGTGTTTGCCTGGGGATATATCTTGGTAGCGGCACCACTAACCTTTACTGATGATCTGCTTGAATATGCACCACCACAGTGAAATCTCCTTTTACTTGGCACTTTGTTGATTTAGAATGTTTGAAATACACTTCACATGCTAATAGGTCTCAACCAGAAAGTCTCCCAGACATATATTTCTAATATTGTATTAAACATCTGGCACCACAAGAGTAGTTTCTTTGATTTACAGGTTTGAGTATGTTTGTTAAACACGTGTACACATGCACCCCATTACATTTCAAGAACCCCCTTTGCCCTCACTCCACCTTTAGGCTGCTTAGATCTACCAAATAATGCATCCGTTTTTGAGTGTCAGATAGCATGAATGTTAAAGCCACTGGAATTGGATGAAATTTGTAGGATGGATATGATGCCTCACTTAAAAATTATGCACTAAAAACTTTTTTTAAATGACAGTCGCGGTGCACTTAAAATGTACAGTTGTAGTACAGAATGGTACAATACAATTCACTGTGGTACGCTCCGAAGGAGTACCTATATGGTTTTTCCAAAATAAGATGTACCAATGAAGGCAGGTAGGTAGGTTGGTGGCAGTTGTGGTGTGGTGACATTATCTCACGCAACATGTATACAAACAATAACAGAGGAGCTCAAACGTTTGGTGTATCTATTGATAGTTGGGCTATGATTTAACATGATGATTGTACAATTTTACTCAATCTTACTATACTTTCTTTTTTACATTTTATTTGTGACTCACTGTGCAGCACTTTGATCAATATGGTGTTATTAAATTTGATAATGTGCCTGCTCTTACTTCTCTACTTATGTCTGTCAATTTCTTTGAGTGATCTTTATCTATATTTCCATTTAAGGTACTTGAAGGAGATTTTACTATTTACAGACATTTTTCAATTTCTCACCCTTGGGAACTCCACGAGATCCATAGTTAAGGGTCATCATGTGGCAAAGTGAACGAAACATGCATGTTGTGTATTGCCTAATCATAGTTCTGTTCTAAAAAAAAAAAAGGAAAGAAAAAAATAGCACAGTTTTGTAAAATTCTTTAGGAAAGATATATATATATATATATTTCAATTCGTTATAATGAGTCCAACCTGAAGGCCTTCCCGAGTAACCCAGCTATTTTCTGGGAAGTCTTGGATTGAAGCCACCATGAAGTGGAAGCAAGCACTCCAGTGACACATCAGAACAATGATTACAATCACATGAAGAACCTGAAGGAGAGTAGCAATGGCTCCAACATTCAAGCCACGAACCTAATCAAAATGACAGAAAATGCAGTAAAATAAATAAATGAGACATGGCAGGTTACAGGCTAGCTAGTCTCTTAGAACCGGAGGTACAATACATGTCTAGGTACAACCATGGAATTTGGCATGTTTATAGCATTTGCATTGTCTAAATCAAACAAATATCTTGTGCAGACTGAGTTTAAAATATTCAAACATAAAACTGGGCAAGTCTTTTTGTCAAGGTAAGGGCAGGTAAGGGAAGGAACAACAAACCAAAATTATCTGAGATGGAGGCTGTCCTAAAACCCGTAACTCTCATAACAAAGTGCCTAAGTCACGTCTGGCCTTGTGTGTTAGCGTCTGTGACACCAAAACAAACAACCCCATCACCTAATGTCTTGCTGTTGCGGCCTTTAGGGTGCCTACTTTTCTGACAGTGCACAATGCAGAGGAGGACAAGAGACTTGCAAGCTTGGAAGAGGTTGGAAGTGTGGAGTATTGAAAGTACGCTTGAAAATCCTGTTGTATTACATCACAAAAGCGAGGTGCAAAGGTAAATGTTCAAGTAATGATAACAACAGGAAACACATGAGATCCACTTACCTCTTCCCAGTTGTGAGCATATCGCAGCAGCCTGGAAAATCTCAGTAGGCGTAACAAGCTGAATAATCGGGTGAGTTTAATCATTTTTACCACTCTTACACCTGCAATTGCAGTTGTAGTTCCAGTCCAGTCTCCCAAAACCTGGAGTACACAAATTCTCATTCAGCAAAGAGGTTACCTAAACTCCAAATTCAGTGTCATGAACAAATAATTTGCACTTACCTCACTAATTAGAATCATATAGTCAACTGGTATCACAGCTACTAAGTCTGGGATGAACCATGTTTTAATATAATTATTCTTTATTATCTTAGTCTCCAAAACAACAATCTTGGAAAGAAAAGGTACAGCAAGAACATTACATAGTATATAATAGTACATTCAGATGGTTACTTCAGAAATCAGTTGCATCACTTTAATTTGGTCACAAAATACTAATAAATGAATATGGTCACTTACTCCATTTTCATCACTCCAAAACCCAATGCGGAAATTTAGGCATAGATCCATGATGAACAAAAAGTCCACAGCTACATTTAATGCAATCCATGCAGGACTGTAGTGAACCTCCTCAGTGAAAAAGCTTACACTCATAGGAATAACAACCACATTCCCAAAAGTTGCCAGAATCAAACCTACAAGCCAGTATTTCCTAAAAGAAGTAACAATGTGTTAAATAGCTTTCTTATTTTTTCAGTAAGCTTTTCAAGTCAACACTTTTCTTGTTGATCAGACAAGGTATAATGAGTAACTTAGCTAACATTAGTTAAATAGCAAGCAACATTCATCTCACAAAAAAATGCATGGAGAATGATTTGCCTTGTAACCTCTGTCTGAGTACAAGATCCCTGATCCTTTCCCCTGCTTGGTATCAGTCTGAAGCTTGTATTGCCTTGCGCCAATAAACAGCATAGAGCCAAAAAAAAGCCTGACTCTTGTGTCTTTGCTACATTGGTGTCAGAAGTGGGATAAAGCACCAGCTAGAGGAATGGAGACGCCGATGATTGAAGATCTCATCAAGGAACTGCACCGGAGTGGAGCACGACTAAAGCGCAATATTCCAGCAGCCTTAACGAACCTCGAACCAGTGGGAAGAAGCAGCAGGTGGAGCCACTGTGCTGAGTACCAGTGTCTTTTTTCAGACGATTCTATTGCGCAATGACCATGTCTCTCTCACCTGGCTGCTGAAATTCAAAGAGCTGGAGGGGCAGCTGGCCCAATGGCTCTAGACTCTGCAGGACTATGACGTTCAAGAACTCGTCACCAAGCTGTCTCCACGCTAATGCAGACACCCTGTCTGGGCGGCCATGCGAAGAAGAGCAGTGGCGGCATTGTTCAGCAAAGAGCGAGACACAGTGACTCTAGTGTTGACTGCCCTACGAGCGGCCACTTCAAGTGATGGCGACTTTCCAACGATGAACAGCAGTGAGTGACAGCCTTCAGACCCCAAAAGCAGCGATCCCCAGCCAGTAGCGACAGCCAGCAGTGACAACGGATGAAAGATCATCGATCCATGACCAACACAGGACCTTCTTCTTGTATTTACTTTCTTGATCCCGCCCCTGACACATCTGACCAATGACCGGAGTGAACGTTCTCACGTGGTTTGAAGTGATGAATTTTGCTCTGGTTGCCAAGGTATCCTCCATATTTGTGGCCCATGGGTTAAGTGTCTGAGTGCAAAAAACAGTGAGCTGGCTAGCTAGCTCGATATTAGTATACAAGATAATAAACATGGATATGGTTATGGTTAAGGTATAGCAGAAGCTCCGGCCAAAGCGACTTAAAAATTACACTCCACAAAACTAGCAATAGAAAATACACATTTAAATAAAAAACAATGAATAAATAACAATAATGGCAACAATAATTGTTCTGTCTTGGTAATCATGGTATTACTCCAGAATAAGACCAGGTAGAGTCAGAGTTGGATTCATTGTGTCTTTTACTTCACTCGCTTGCATACAACACAGTATACATACATTTCCCCTGATGCAATGCGGGGTTTTACTACGGGTGTCAGCGAGGAACATAATACCATGATACATAACAACTCCTCCCCCCTTAAATGAAAAGTACCTTGAAATCCAACAAATAACAAACCCCACTTACAGACTAACTCTACCCATAACCACACCATCTTAATATCATTATGAGACCATCACCATTTAATGCACCAACATTTCACAATACCATGTGTGTGTTTTTTTTATCTAGGCTATGCTACGGAAATGAGGGTAGACTGCCTCAAATCCAGACATTTCCCTGGGGTTTATTCTGCCCCACAGCACTGGGTATGTCACATATCTAATACTTCAAACGGTTTGGTGGTCGGTGTTCCCTGACTGGATACCGACGAACAGTCACTTCTTTGGGTGAGGATACACCGGGGTTGCCAGGCAGTGGCACCGGTGTAGATGGGGATGACATAGACTCAGCCATTGGAGAAACTGGGTCTAGAGCGATTGTAGCAGACTGTGGAATTTGTGCTGGCACACTGATGGTAGTAGGTACCTCAGTGGGAAGTTGTGGCACTGGTTGTGGACACCCCCCAGGTGAAGACAACACTGGAGTTGCTGTTCCCTGTAGCAGTTGATCTGTGTGTCTCTTCCAGACCCTGTCCTCAGCTGTTTGGACCGTGTAAGACACAGGACCTGTCTGTGCAATTATTGTGCCTGGAACCCATTTTGCACCACTTGTATAATTACGTGCCATCACCGGGTCTCCAGGACAGAAGACTTCGTCTCTTGCCGTCTTCTGCCGCCTTTGTATCTGCGCCTGTTGTTCACGCCACACCACCGACTTAATCTTGGGAGGTTTCAGAAGATCGAAGCTGGTACGCAAACGTCTTTTCATCAGAAGTGTTGATGGAGACTCTTTTGTCGTTCCATGTGGCACATTCCTGTATGACAACAAGAAAGCATGCAGTCGTTGATGGAGGGAACCTTGTCCTTGCGAAGCCTTGAGTGAGTGTTTCATGCTCTGAATAAATCTTTCTGCTAATCCGTTAGTAGCGGGGTGATATGGAGCAGACCGTATATGTTGAATTCCGTGCCTTTCAAGGAACTTGGCAAGATCTGCAGAGACAAATTGCGGACCATTGTCACTCACCAGCTGTTCTGGAAAACCAAAACGACTGAACATTTCCGCCAGCTTCTCAATTGTTTTCTGGGCTGTGGTGGATCTCATAATTGCCACTTCTGGCCACTTACTATGTGCATCAATAGCTACCAGCAACATTCTCTCTTCAAATGGGCCGGCAAAATCGATATGTATCCGTTGCCATGCTTCCTCAGGCCAGTCCCATGGGTGCAGAGGGGCTAACTGTGGTGTGTTGCGGACGCTCTGACATGAGCCACAAGACTTCACCCTGTCTTCAATATGACCATCGAGTCCTGGCCACCAGAAGTAGCTCCTCGCCAGTTCTTTCATGCGAACCATTCCACAGTGCCCTGAATGTAACTGTTGTAGCAGTGCTTCCCTCAGATTTGGTGGAATGATTACCCTCTGCCCCCATAACAGACATCCTGCTTGGACTGAGAGTTCATTCATCCTTGAGAGATACGGTTTCAGTTCCGCTAAACTCTCCACTTTCCTTCCACTCACTACGACATCAATCATCTTAGAGAGCACAGGGTCATTTCTGCTCTGACGTTTCACTTGTGTACAGGTGATTGGTGTCCCGTCTACCTGCTGGAAGTAGAAGATGTCTGCTTGCTTAGACATGACATGAGTGTCAGGCAATGGCAGTCTGGAGAGACCATCAGCATTTGAGTGCAGTTCAGACTTCCGGTACTTAATGTCATATGTGTGAGCGGAGAGAATCAATGCCCACCTTTGCATCCGACTCGCAGCCAATGACGGAATCCCTGTGTGTGGCCCAAAAATGGTGGTGAGAGGGCGATGATCTGTTAGAAGAGTGAACTTCCTCCCAAACAAGTATTGGTGGAACTTCCGGATACCAAAAACTATCCCTAGGGCCTCTCTCTCTATTTGGGCGTAGTTGCTTTCGGCATTGTTGAGTGAGCGTGACGCAAACGCTATTGGTCTTTCCTCACCATTTGCCAGTATATGTGACACTACGGCACCTATGCCATAAGGCGATGCATCACAGGCTAATTGTAGCGGAAGTGAGGGGTCAAAGTGTATCAATGCCTCTGATTTCACTAAAGCTTCTTTGGTTTGTGCAAACACCTGATCACATTGAGCTGTCCATTTCCACACCTTGTCTTGGCACAAAAGCTGATGGAGAGGCTTCAACATGGATGCCAGATTAGGAATAAACTTTCCATAATAATTAAGCAGACCAAGATAAGAACGTAGTTGACTTACATTTTGTGGCGCTGGGGCCCCAGTGATGGCTCGGACCTTTGATGGAGCCTTGTGTAAGCCTTGGGCATCAATCACATGCCCCAAGTACTCCACAGAAGACTTAAAGAATTCACACTTAGCCTTGCGGACTCTGAGTCCATATTCTTTCAGTCTTTGCAGGGTGGCCTCAAGATTCCTCAAGTGCTCTTCCTCAGTCTTCCCCGTGACTAAGATATCGTCCAGGTAGCACTGTACTCCAGACAAACCACTTAAGACTTGATCCATCGCTCGCTGAAACAAAGATGGGGCAGATGTGATCCCAAAAGGCAGACG
Organism: Clupea harengus; assembly: GCF_900700415.2. Lineage (NCBI taxonomy): Eukaryota > Metazoa > Chordata > Actinopteri > Clupeiformes > Clupeidae > Clupea > Clupea harengus. The sequence goes on from NC_045165.1 coordinate 21,113,650, forward strand.
GAAGTATCTGTATAGCCCCTTATGAGTGTTGATGGTCAGCTGCTTTCGTGACTGTTCAGCGACATGCATTTGCAGGTATGCTTGGCTCAGGTCAATTTTGCTGAATTTTTTCCCTCCTGCTAAGCCAGCAAACAGATCTTCGATGAGAGGGAGTGGATATTGTTCCACTTCCAACACAGGGTTAACTGTCACCTTGAAATCCCCACAAATCCTGATAGATCCGTTTTTTTTTATTACAGGAACTATGGGCGTTGCCCATTCACTCACACTGACAGGCTCAAGCACGCCACTCTCTACTAACGATTTTAACTCTGCTTCCACTTTTGGTCTAAGAGCATAGGGCACCGCTCTGGCTTTCATGAACCTTGGTTTGCTACCAGACTTCAGATCTAGTTTAGTCATGATGTTCTTCATGCTTCCCAGTTCGTCTTTAAACACCTCTGCGTACTTCTCTAGGACTGTGGTTAGACCTGGTTCCGCCTTGGAGATCATGAAGATGGTTGACCAGTCAAAACGCATCTTTTCCAGCCATGCACGCCCACAGAGAGATGGATAATTGCCTTGCACGATGTAGAGCGGCAATGTAGCTGTTTGCTTATTCAGTTTGACCCCTACCTCAACTATGCCGCTGACTGGCACTGTTTCACCAGTGTAGGTCTTTAAGAGGATGTTAGACTTTTTTAATGGCAGATGTTTTAATGCCTTGTTGTAGATGCGGTCTGATACAATTGACACTGCTGCCCCAGTGTCAATCTCCATGTGAGTGGGTTGCCCTTCCAATAATGGAGTAACCGAGTACCCCTGTGACCCTCCCTTAATGGTCAGTATGTGAACTCTCCTATCATCTGAGCTGCTACTATCTCCAGATGAGTCATTCTGGTATTCTACATTATACACCCCTTTCTTTTTCCAAACACGTTTTGGTGGCTGAGGCTCTCTTTTGTTGTTTGTAATCCTTTTACTCTTGCAAGCACGTTCAATGTGACCCTTTTTCCCGCATTTCCTGCAATCTAGGTCTTTGCTCCAGCATTCAGATGCTACATGTCCCACCTTATCACATCTGTAGCATTTGAATTGCTTTTCATAAGTTTCATTTGAAATCTTATGCAGTGTGGTACTTGAACTTAGCTGATGTGCCTCTTTAGCTGCCATCTCCATGGACACGCTTATTTCCACTGCCCTGTCCAGTGTCAATGCCTTTTCCGTAAGCAATCTTTTCTGTATGGCTTCACTCCTGAGACCACACACCAGTCTGTCTCTTATTACTTCGCTTAGTGACTCTTTAAATTCACAATGCTCTGCTAGCCTTTTCATGGTAGCAACAAACATATTCACGGACTCCCCCTCCTCTTGATTTCTCTTATGGAAACGGAAACGTTCCGCTATGATCAACGGTTGTGGAGAGAAGTGCCTTGCTAATGTTTGCACAATCACATCATATGTTTTGTCACCGGGCTTATCCGGCTGTATCAAAGAGCGCAACAGATTAAACGTCTTAGCTCCCATCACGCTAAGAAACGTGGGTACTGTCTTCTCCTCGTCAATGCTATTTGCAGCTACAAAGTATCCAAAACGTTCAGTGTATGCAGTCCATGGTTCAATCAGTTCATCAAAAGCACCAATGCTCCCGATTATCCCCGCCATTTCTTCAAACTTTTTCTTACTTTTTCCAATACAGGTTTAAGCAGAATGCACTCGTTTCTTTTACAGTCACGTATCTTCGAATTTGCTGTACTCACAATTCTTTCCTTTACCGCTCCTCTTTCATCTCTCCTCTCCTCTTGTAGACTCGGTTTGGTAGCTTGCTAGCATGCCAGATTTAACGGTATCCACGAAAAGTTTGTATCCCGGTCGTTTCCAGTATTCCAAGCACTAAACATGTCTTCCTCGTACAACAAACACGCATGTATTCGTCGTCCTCGTCGCCAGTTGTTCTGTCTTGGTAATCATGGTATTACTCCAGAATAAGACCAGGTAGAGTCAGAGTTGGATTCATTGTGTCTTTTACTTCACTCGCTTGCATACAACACAGTATACATACATTTCCCCTGATGCAATGCGGGGTTTTACTACGGGTGTCAGCGAGGAACATAATACCATGATACATAACAATAATGACAATAAAAACAATAATAATAATAATAATAATGTATTGCTATTTTTATTGTTAAAATGCAGTTAAACATATCGAACATCCAACATCCAAACATATCACTCCCACTGGAAATATTTGATCCACGTTTATTTTATTTCTTTATATAACAGTGGGCTATAATGGAAGTACTATGGTGTTTCGATGTCTCGATGTTTGCTCGGGTTACAGTAAATGACAGCACCCTAGTTTTGTTCCTCATGGTCAAATTAGCCAGAAACCGTTGAGAAAAGTCATGCCGCTCATAATGCATACTCAACTTGAGCCTGCCAGTGGAGTACATAGCAACAGTAACTAAGGGGGCGGGGCTTTTGCAAACAATCAATTATCAGTTGGAGTGAAGGATACCATTGACTGACAGATGATGCCAGGACTCATACTTCATACTCAACCTATGGGCTGCTACTGGAGTACTAATAACCTATAAAGTTTCTTTATTCTTATTCTTTATTCCGTCTCTGGCGAGAGACTCTGGAGAGGTATCTAGCATAGCTAGCTAGCTAGGATGGTGACAATCTAGAGCAGGGGTGTCAAACTCAAATACACAGAGGGCCAAAATTAAAAACTGCGTCCAAGTCGAGGGCCGGACATATTCAATATTTATTTGAAAAAAAAAAAGATATATTATATTTTTTCATATGTAAACATGAACTTTAACATAGGCCTACTGAATCTGGGACAAGCTGCCTAAAGCTTAGGCCTTTTAGTTATTGCCTATAAACACAGAGATCAAATTTAAAAATAAAATAAACATCAGTGGCATTCATTTCTTATGCCTCTCTTTTCTGCACATCGCAGGCGCTCCATCTGTGGTCAGTCCAACAAGTTTGTCAAGGCATCCCCATTTCATTTACACATTTGGATACCTCTTCAAAGAGATCTTTCCCCGTAGTTGTGCCATGCTTTGATTTAAATTCCAAAAGTTCATCTATAACGCACAGAGTCGAGTCCACTCCACAAATGAAGATCGTCAGCTGGGCAGTATCAGATGTGTCGCTGTTCTCATCCACAGCAAGGGAGTATGCGATGAAATCTTTTCCCTTTCCCATCGGCTGTTGTTGTAGATCGGTGGCAAGGTCACATACACAATCAGCAACAATGTTTCTGCTCAGGCTCACATTTAAAAACACTTGCCTATTATCAGGGCACACGATGGCGCAAACTTTGCTCATGCAGTTCTTGACAAATTCTCCCTCGGTAAAGGGTTGCGCTGCTTTAGCGATCTCCGCTACTACAATAAAGCTTGCCTTCACAGCAGCCGCACTTTGTGATTTGGCTTTTAAGAAACAGTCTGCTGTGACACCAGCAATCTTTTCAAATCCTTTTTCTTCTGGAGCTTCTGTTTCATGTCCAGATGTTTGTACTTGTCTTGGTGTTTCGTTTCATAATGCTGTCTTAAATTATATTCTTTCATTACAGCCACATCAGTTCCAAACATAAGACAAACAGGTTGGCCCATTACATCGGAAAACATATATTCTGCCAATATTGGCCATTTTTGGGGGGGAGAGAGACAGGCCGCAAGCTAAACTTTGACTTCAGGGTATTGCTTCAGGTGACTGCAGACAGTGGGGCAAGGGGTCGCTCTTGTGGGCCTAAATCGACCTAGGTACTAACGCGGTGGCAGTGCATTGTGGGACTTGCAGTATTAGTGGTGCGTGCGACAGGCCAGCTCTAAGACATTACATATTATCTGGCAGGGCAAATAAAATTACACTGTGGCCCATTCAAATCAATGGAACTTTTTGCAACATTTCGAGGAGCCTGCGGGCCGGAGGAACTTGCTTGGCGGTCCGGATCTGGCCCGCGGGCCTTGATTTTGGCACATGTGATAGAGTACAGTACAGTAACGTAGCAGTGTGGAGCAAGATAGCTGCTAGTAACGTTATTGTTCAAGGAATGTGTGTGCATTTCGCTGAAAGTATTTCACAGTCACTGTAACTTGCTTGTAAAATGATGATCCTGATGTAATGCTATGGCTTTGTATCAGATCGCCAGGTTATTGCTCTCAGGTTGTGCCTTATGCATACCTTGGTAGGTTGCCCATTCACAAAATGCTACAAAAATTAAAATAACTTCATAATGGCCTTTTGGGACGTTTTGTCAAACATTGATACAGTATGTTAAGCTCCTGGCAACTTGCTGCCGTTTGCTTTCTAGCAAGGATAGCTCAAAGTGCAATTTTACAGACGGTAACATTAACATTTTTTGGAGAGACTAGTTGTGTACTAGCAATTCACAACCGAAGCCTTTCCCTCTTGACAAACAACAGGACGGGTGACTGAAATGGAGGAATAATAAAATAACTCCTCCTGCATGGTAATAATACTAGTTGACATGAGCCATAACTGATATCTGATTTCTAAACTAGATAGCGTAGTTTGCTAGCTAGCTGCAAGCAGCTTAATTTACTTTGGAGCAGACATCAGAATCAGAATCATCTTTATTGGCCAAGTACATTTCCACATACAAGGATTTTTTTCTGGGTTTAGTTGCTCTCAATGTACTTAAACTGAAAAATATGCAGTATAACACCAGTTTAGGATAAAACAAATAAATATATAATATAATAATAAAATATAATAATTTGTCAACTGTTCATTATAGTGACGGCAAGGGGGGGGGGGGGACTGTTCCTGTGTCTGGTGGTTTTGGTGTACAGAGATCTGTAGCGCCTGCTAAATCGTGTCACTTCAAAACTGAGATTAGTCTAAAATCGGAACCCTCCCACTTTGCGTCACCAACTGTCATGTGAAATTGCTGCAAGTAGCAGCTTCGTTTGCTACATCTCAGCCAGTCGCCTGTGGTTTAACTTCGTGACAACACAAAGTGATTAAGGTTACTAGCCATAATCAATTAAAACTGGGCATGAAGCACCTGTGCAAAGGTAATTTAGGCTACTTCGGCTGATAGTCGTAACCCAGTCAACTGTTTCAAGAGCATAACTGCCAAACACGGCATCGCCGATACACTTGAAAAATTAAAGACGCAGACTATTATCAATAACTGTATCGACAGTAGTGCTAATCTTAATGCCACAGGATTCTGTACCATTAGGATACCATATCAATATACCTTAAGTAACATAGAGAAATGTATGAACCATGCCCAATTCCTTGCGCAGATATATCCAGGCAGAGAGAACATCCACGACTATTAATTCTGTTTCACTTATCTATCCACATTGCTAGCTAGCTACTTTATGGACAATCATTGTGTTTAAGCCTAGCCTACTAACCTGAATGAACTGTAGGGGTGCATAACCCAGGTCTTTTGCATACAAGCCCTCTTTGTTTCTTTTTCAAAGGCTGCTTTGCTACCATAGATGTTGATTGTGAACTTGTTAACCTCCGGCAGCATGGTGATTTTTCGAAAAGTTGAGCAGTTTCTAATGCTTTCTGCTCCGTCCATTTCCCCATTATGGCTCTGTGAAGTTGTTTGTATGTTTTCTGTCATAATTTTGCTATGCTACGTAACGTCGTGCTTTTCTAAAAAACTGTTTTCTAAGATAGGGGTTATGTGGTATTTTCTTACTTGTCAATCATAATGCATTTATTAAAAATTTAAATACAAATATTCCATGACGTCATATTTGGGTTGGGTAGCTGCTTGGTAGAAACGCTGCGTTCCATTTACCTCGTAACTGCCTGTGCACACAGGCCATATGCCCAGGCGTAATTCGTTTGCTCTGATTGGGATTGCATGGGAGACGAAATTCCGGGTGTCCGCCCGTCACGGCGAAGAATACACCTCTGCTCCCGATTCAAAGTTGGCGATTCTTTAACTTTATGCAAATGCGAACCACGCGATAAACCAATCAGTTCGTGGTGTGTGTGATTGTTGTTCAGAGTGGCGAGAGTAATCAGACTGTGCCCCCATTGCGAACAAGGAATAGTAGAGACAGAGCTGCACTTCCTGACACAGTGCACAAAATATAAGGACACAAGACAAAATTATTTTAAAAAGATTGGTGAGGTCCTCCCTGAGTTCCTGCTTGCAAGCAGTGAGGAGAGGCTTTCATACCTCACCGGAGAAAATGAGGAATGCCTTGTCCTCGCTGCACAATATGTAACTTCCTGCCATAAACGGAGGGAGAGCCCATAAAATAATAAAATTCATGTATGTTCATGTCTGTTGTTGTTGTTGTTGTTGTTAATCCCCTGATAATTATTATGTATTTGTATTATTGTTCCCACTTCCTCCTTTACCCTTCTGATGTACCCTGTGTAAAGATACATGTACTGTTTATGTAATCACTTATACATGTATTGTTTATGTAATCACTTATATATGTATTGTTTATGTAATCACTTTTATGTATCAAACCCAAATGCTTTGGCAATACTCTACACTGTTATGGTCATGCCAATAAAGCTTCTTTTGAATTTGAATCAGAAAATCGAACCAAGATGGCGGTGTCTCGGGAGTCTGTTACTGGGATATATTTTATGTGAATAAAGTTCAAGTATTTTTATTCGTCACATACAACAAATGTAGTGAAATGTAAAAGGGTCTACGCTCCACACTGCGCAAAAATAAAATAAAATAAAATAAATGTAATTTAATTAAATTAAATTTTAAAAAAATAATTTAAAAAAGGTGCTGAATTTAAAAATTTGAGATTAAGTGTCTCACTGCCTGAGGGTAGAAACTCCTCCTTAGTCTCTCAGTCCTTGAATTGAGGCTACGTAGGCGTCTACCCGACGGCAACAGGGTGAAGAGGCTGGCATTGGGGTGTGTGTCATCCCTCATAATGTTTCTGGCCCTCGACTCCACCCTCTTATGGTAAATTTCATACAAGTTGGGTAGGGACGCTCTGATAGACCGCTCGGCTGAGCGCACTACCCTTTGAAGGTTGGCCTGATCTTGGGCGGTACAGTTTCCGTACCAGACGTAGATGCATCCTGTGAGGACGCTCTCCACAGCTGAGGAGTAGAAGGTCCTTAGGATGGGAGGGGAGACCTTGAATTTCCTAAGCCTACGGAGGAAGTACAGCCGCTGCCTAGATGACTTTGTCACGTGTTGTGTGTGAAGGGTCCAGGTTAGGTCTTCAGTGAGGTGCACCCCCAGGTACTTAAAACTAAGGACCCTCTCCACAGGCTCCCCGCTGATGGTGAGGGGGGTGTACCCGCTGTCCTGCTTTCGCCGGAAGTCCACCACCATTTCCTTTGTCTTTTTGATGTTTAGGGCCAAATTGTTGGACTGACAACACAGTGCCAGGTTGCCACTTGGTTCTGGTAGGGCTGCTCGTTGTTATCGGAGATTAGACCCAGCACCACAGTGTCGTCGGCAAATTTAATGATGGAGGTTGAGCTTCCGGAGGCTGTGCAGTCATAGGTGTAGATGTTATACAGCAGCGGGCTCAGAACGCACCCCTGGGGGGAACCTATGTTGAGGGTCAGCGGTCCAGAGGTTACACCACCCTCTACTCTCACCACCTGGGGGCGGTCAGTGAGGAAGCTGAGCACCCAGTTGCACATTTGGGTGGTGATCCCCAGCGACCTCATCTTGACAATCAGGCGGAGGGGGACTATGGTGTTGAAAGCTGAACTGTAATCAATGAACAGCATCCTCACATAGTTCCCCCTGATGGGATATAATTTATACCATATATTGAAGATTCAGTCTTAGGTTTTAGTCAGTCAAGATCCAGGTTTTAATCTTATACAGTGGTGGCCAACCAAGGGAGACAAAGCCTGAACGTCCACTCATAGCTTCACCTCAGGCTCATCTGATCTATTCCTTGTAGGATTTGTTCTTAAAAGCTGAGTTTAGGGGTGTTACCGTCTATTCAAATGGGCCATGGGTGCAGGGCTCTTTGTCTCGACTTGGGGGGGGGAAGGTGAGTCTAATATCACACCTCACTCCCCAGGTCAGCCCAAGAGTATATTCACCCAGGAACTGTAAACATGCTAGTTAAATCCAAATAAAAGTAACAATTATAACTAGGTATAATATCATTGAATTATTGACTATGGCATATTCTTATGACCTATGCCATCATCTCTGCTTCTGTTTGCTTTGTATGTAAACTGGAGGGGGTCGAACGAGTTGGGCAGGGAGGTGCAGATGTAATTTTTCACCAGCCTTTCAAAACACTTCATCACTGCAGATGTCAGGGCCACTGGACGGTAATCGTTCAAACATGATGGTAAACTATTTTTGGGCACCGGTACAATGATTGTCTTTTTGAAGCAAGATGGGACGACAGCTTGGGCCAGGGATGTATTAAAGATCATGGTGTACACTGGAGCTAGTTGATCAGCACAGGATTTAAGGACCCTCTCAGGGATCTGGTCAGGCCCGGCAGCCTTTTTCCCATTTACCCCTTTGAACACCCTCCTCACATCACTCTCACTGACTATGAAGGGGGGTTCGGTGTTATTGGCAATCATGTCGGCCATGACTGCCATTGAGTTATGGTTTCCGCTCTCCATCTCAAACCGTGCAAAGAAAGTGTTGAGTTCATCAGCAAGGGAGGGGTCAGAGCTACACACCGAGCTGGGCTTATTCTTAAAGTCTGTCATTATTCGCAGGCCCTTCCACACACTAGCGGGGTCACCTGCGTTGAAGTCGGCTTCCGCTCTGTCTTTATATCTGCACCTTGCAGCTTTAACGGTCTTCCTCAGGCCATAAGCAGCCACTTTGTAGTCCATCATGTCCCCCGTAGAAATCCCAGCATTATAGGCGGCAGTACGCGCTGATAGTGCTGCCCTGACAGTCCCATCTACCCATGGCTTCTGATTTGGGAAAACTTTTATTTTGACTGATATCATTTATCAGTAGGTGGATGTAGCTCCCGACCACTTCCGCAAACTCACTTACGTCGTCGTCGGACTCCCGGAACATCTCCCAGTCAGCGTTGTCAAGAGCGTCTTGCAGCAAGCCTTCTGATTCGTCAGTCCATCATTTGACCTCTTTCGTCACCGGAGCTTCATTTAGGATCTTTTGCTTGTATTTAGGAAGTAGAAAAATGGCAACGTGATCGGATTTTCCGAATGCAGGCAGGGGGATAGCTTTGTAGCTGTCCTTGAACGGAGTGTAGCAGTGATCCAAGGTGTTGTCTCCTCTCGTCGGGAAGTGGATATGCTGTTTAAATTCTGGCAGGCCCGGGGAAAGTTTGGCTTTGTTTAAATCACAGAGAGCGATGATAGCAGCTGCCGGATGCAGATGCTGTTGTTTATTTATCACCTTATTTATCACCTCGGATATGGCAGTATCTGTGTTGGCTTGTGGGGGGATATATACAGCGGTGGTGATGATTGCTGTGAACTCACGGGGTAGATAGTGAGGACGACACATAATGGACAGATGTTCCTGATGGGGAGTGCAGGCACGGGAGAGAACGGTAATGTTCCTCGGATCACACCACTTGTTGTTTGTCATGAAACAAACTCCTCCACCCTTGGACTTTCCGGACTCTTCCGTTCTATCCATGCGAGCGATGGAGAAATACTCGGCGGGTGTGACAGAGTGATCCAGGATAGATGGGGTCAGCCAGGATTCGGTAAAACATAAAATGCTACACAGGGGCGGCTCGTCCATAAGGGCGATTGGGACGACGCACTGCCTAGGAAAAAAAAAAAAAAAAAAAAGAACTCCTTATGTATATATGTATATATATTTTTCTGTCGGATTCTACCACTAGACCGTCTGATCTGCCTCTGTATGTCATTGTCGAATCAGGTAACAGTCGTTCAGTCAGCCTAAAGTCGTGCTTCAAATGGCCCCACCCCTTCTGGGGCGATTTGGGGCGAAATGAAAATCGCCCCAGACCTCTCCCATTGACTCCCATGTTAAATCCATTTTTTTCACAAAACAGAGCTCTCAATGCATTCTCTATGGCTTCCGGGAGGGCTCGCTTGTCATAAGTAGTGGACGTAAAAGCCTATACGAACGTCATACAGCTTCGACGGAGGCATATTTTGTCAAGATGGCTGCCCTGTCCAGTGCAAGAACTCGATTCGCTCTTTGACAGAAACTCCTTTTTAGTCGGCGTACTAATGAAGATAAATTGACAACAAAACAATTAGGACTTCCTAGACCAAATGTATCCATTCAACAGGTTTCTACAAAGGGAGGGAAATCCTACATCCAAGAATTGGAACGAAAGAAAATCGCGGTCGTGAAGTGGCTAATGCGGTCTGTATTTCATATACCACTGTCACTTTTCATAGGTTTTACAGTGTGTTTCACAGTTCGCTTCTTGCACTAACACTGAATAATTTTTTATGTGATGACTTATTTTGCTTTTGTAAGCCAATACTTTCAAGATCAGTCAATAAATATTGTTGGTTTTGACTTATGTTACCCCTTCTTTATGATGTTACTGGACATATCATGTGTCCTGTTAAGCTATGTTACATCATACAACATTTGAGACACGTGGATAATGAAAAAGTGGGATAATTTAATGTGGAGCCACATCATGTTTGCTTATGAAGGCTCCTGGATGCAACTTTCTTCCATAGCTTTCCACCTGTAACTTGCTACTCTAGCTATGTAGCAAGAGGGGACATATTACTGTTGTGTGCTGCCAATAGTGGACAAAAAGGTAGTGCTGTATGAGTTAATCAGCTAACTTAATGTACCTACTGAATGGGTCGCCTTAATCATTATAAAAAAAATTGCCCCCCCTGAGAATTTTTTCAGGAGCCGCCACTGATGCTACAGTCTCCCTCGGTGTTTGGACCGTTTCCTGGGCTTATCGCTACTGCTGTTATAACCGTCAGTTTGTCGGAGAATCTCAGCTGGAAACGCCGACTGGCTGTCAAAAGACGTACTAACATAAAATAGGCCAAACTGATCCCTAAACTCTAAAAGCGTTTGGTGATCATATGTGATCAGACTAAAAGTTTCATCAGTAAAACAAATTAAATATAAAAGAAAAATAGGTAAAAGGCACAGTCTAAACATAGAGACCCTGACGGCGTCTGGACACAGCCGCGCCATCAACCCCCATGAATAAAGGTTTCTACACGACTTTTTATATGTCTACATCGACTCGGTTTGTTGTTTATATGCTACACAAATGCTGTCAGGGCAAACACAATATTGTAGGTCTTAACTGAAGCTCTCAACCATTATTGTTAGGTTTTGCTAACACTTTAACTGAAAATCCATTAGATCAGGGTTTCCCAACCCATGGGCCGCGGAGCACCATCCAGTGGTCCGCGAAAATGTTTCATGTTTCAGGTTTCTTTCAGGTTTGACCCCTGACAACGAAACCGCCGCGTGCCTGCAGTCAGTTATATATATATATATATATATATAACTGTTATATATAATAGTTATATATATATAGTTATATATATTAGATAAGAGAGACTGAGACGGTAGTGGAAGATAGAGAGAGCTGAGGGATTGTTGGGCAGAAAGTTTCTGTTTAAGAGGCTAAATTAAATTTAGCTATCACCTTATGCAAAGCACCAGACAGAAAGCAGTCCCAGGTTAGATGGTTGCCAACCCACACTCCACGACTTCTCTAGGAAAATAACTACACCAGTCCGTGAAAAGGTTAACAACGCTGTAGACAAATTGAGACGTTTCTTAAGCGAAAGAATGACAGCACTGGTAATGTCATACTACCGAAAACTACTAAAATTCAGCGTAAATACAACCCTGATTATATTAGATTTGGTTTTGTGAATGGAGGTGACGTCGTTGAGCCCAGGGCGCAGTGTGTCGAGTGCGTTTTAAAGCGGTCTAAAAACTGAATCGACATTTGGAGACGCGACATCCAGCACTCACATACAGAACCAGATCCCTAAACTCTAAAAGCGTTTGGTGATCATATGTGATCAGACTAAAAGTTTCATCAGTAAAACAAATTAAATATAAAAGAAAAATAGGTAAAAGGCACAGTCTAAACATAGAGACCCTGACGGCGTCTGGACACAGCCGCGCCATCAACCCCCATGAATAAAGGTTTCTACACGACTTTTTATATGTCTACATCGACTCGGTTTGTTGTTTATATGCTACACAAATGCTGTCAGGGCAAACACAATATTGTAGGTCTTAACTGAAGCTCTCAACCATTATTGTTAGGTTTTGCTAACACTTTAACTGAAAATCCATTAGATCAGGGTTTCCCAACCCATGGGCCGCGGAGCACCATCCAGTGGTCCGCGAAAATGTTTCATGTTTCAGGTTTCTTTCAGGTTTGACCCCTGACAACGAAACCGCCGCGTGCCTGCAGTCAGTTATATATATATATATATATATAACTGTTATATATAATAGTTATATATATATAGTTATATATATTAGATAAGAGAGACTGAGACGGTAGTGGAAGATAGAGAGAGCTGAGGGATTGTTGGGCAGAAAGTTTCTGTTTAAGAGGCTAAATTAAATTTAGCTATCACCTTATGCAAAGCACCAGACAGAAAGCAGTCCCAGGTTAGATGGTTGCCAACCCACACTCCACGACTTCTCTAGGAAAATAACTACACCAGTCCGTGAAAAGGTTAACAACGCTGTAGACAAATTGAGACGTTTCTTAAGCGAAAGAATGACAGCACTGGTAATGTCATACTACCGAAAACTACTAAAATTCAGCGTAAATACAACCCTGATTATATTAGATTTGGTTTTGTGAATGGAGGTGACGTCGTTGAGCCCAGGGCGCAGTGTGTCGAGTGCGTTTTAAAGCGGTCTAAAAACTGAATCGACATTTGGAGACGCGACATCCAGCACTCACATACAGAACCAGGTCCTGGAAAGGGTGAAAGGTAGCCCGTTCCTTTTAAAACGAGTCGACGGATGTCAGTAAAGCTGCATTAGTGCTGTTTTTTTGTGCGTTATCATTGGAGTGGTATTCTACAAGAGGACATGCTTTTCTGTGAAGAGCTACCAACTCGAACTACTGCCCAGTGCCCAGGAATGCTCGGTTCTATTTAAAATAGATTGCAGCTGTTAAACTATCATAATGGATGACGCTCTTAATGTATTACGGTAATACCAATGGCTATTATATTTGAGGTATTACGGTTTCTCATATGATATGACATGTATGTCGTTAAGTTCACTTGTATGCTGCACAGAGACGGATGGATATAGCCGGTGCACTTGTAATGAATAAATACTTATAAAGACGCTCCGCTTATACTTTCACGCCAAGTTAATTCCTGCACAAGTCAGATAACTTAACAGGTTAGGGGCCCAGAGTTGAAGATAAGCGAGCGTGAATAAGTTTAACGCGACGTATAACGCGATTATAAAATAGGGTGATATTTGAATTGAATGAAACCCAAAAGGACTGTATTACTGGTTGTGAAATAGGTGACAATCGCCACAGGTCTGTCCGGTTAGAACAAGAATGATGTCAATGTCCCAATGATGACGGATGTAACGAAGTATTTATTGCACACACACTCTCAAGACTTGAATTGAATGATAATTAACTGTGAATATGATTATCCGTGTAAAGGACTCATATCCACACTTGAATCCTTGATTGACCGTGTACTGATCCGTGTTTGAACCGTGAACTGACTGATAGAATCCGTGGTTTCTATGGAAATAATATATAACAAATATACCCAAATATTAACAATTAAATATAAAGATGAAACAGTACAAACGATGATTATGATGGCTATGATATAAATACGGATCTGTCCCTTTCACAGCGTTACGGTGAACATTCCACTCCTCCGTTAACAACGATAACTCTTGCTTAACGGTAACAGAGTAAAACATGACAAGACAGTATCATTACCACACTACATAAACATACCTATATTATATACACTGATATGAAACAGACCCGCTACATTACACATACAACAACGAAACACTCACTCTTTCATTGACGCACGGCAAATGATCGCGAATGTCTCTGATCGTGAATTGACCTGATGAACTGCTTGAAGCTCCTCTCCAACTCCGCTTACTTGACCCACAACTGGCCAGTGGTGGCCCAAGCTTATATAGGCCAGAGGGGGGGATGAGAGGGCATGTTCAGACCTGCTTTGGAAACCCAGCATGGGGTGACCATCTGGCCAGTGAATTTCCACTGTGCACGAGCTCCACAGGATTCTGGGATCAACTGATAGGCTGACCTCTGCCTAGACCCCAGGTCCCGTGGTGGCTTGCACAGCTGGATGCAACTGGTGAGACGGCCCTTTTTAACAGCGATAGCTAGCAGAAGAAGAAGCTAGAAGAAATTGGCGGGATGGCTAACCGAGCAACAGGAGTTCCAGCACCCCAGCTTTTATTCGATGGGTCTGAGGAGAAATTTGACCTTTGGGAAACACGGTTCCTAGGATGCTTACACATTCTGAAGTTAAAGGAGACTATCTTACGAGAACCAGATGAAGCAAGCGATGAAGACAGAAGGAAGAATGCCGACTGCTATGCCGAGCTGGTAAGGCTAATAGATGATAAAAGCCTATCGCTAATCAGACACAAGGCTGCTTATGATGGCAGGAAAGCCCTGCGTATACTCAAAGAACATTATTCAGGGAAGAGCAAGCCACAGATAATAAATATGTACACATCATTAACCAAGCTTCGTATGGCAGACAGCGAGACTGTTACTGACTATTTAATAAGAGCAGAGAACATCATTACAGCATTAAGAGAGGCAGGAGAGACCATGAGTGATGGACTGATCGTAGCCATGACGCTAGGCGGACTACCAGACTCGTTCAAGCCACTAGCTATCCATGTGACGCAAAATGAAGATAGCGTTACATTTGCAGACTTCAAAAGAAGTCTACGAGTCTATGAGGAATCAGAGAAAATGAAAATGACAGACTCAACTACAGATAATGTGATGAAAACATATACAAGACTAAGACATAAGAATATGCCATAGTCAATAATTCAATGATATTATACCTAGTTATAATTGTTACTTTTATTTGGATTTAACTAGCATGTAAACAGTTACTGGGTGAATATACTCTTGGGCTGACCTGGGGAGTGAGGTGTGATATTAGACTCTCACCTTCCCCCCCCAGGTCGAGACAAAGAGCCCTGCACCCATGGCCCATTTGAATAGACGGTAACACCCCTTGAATATCAGTGTATTTAACAGACTGTTCCTCAAGGAATAAGTTAGACGAGTCTGAGGTGAAGCTATGAGTGGACGTTCAGGCTTTGTCTCCCTTGGTTGGCCACCACTGTATAAGATTAAAACCTGGATCTTGACTGACTAAAACCTAAGACTGAATCTTCAATATATGGTATAAATTATATCCCGTCAGAGTATGACTTGAGTGTTCGAGAACAGTAAAGAGTTCGGAAACCATTCATTGTCTGGAGCCTCATTCTTTACTTCATCACATTATCATCATTAAAAACATTTTTTTTTTTTTTTTTTAAACGATCGTTTAAAAGTCCTGGTATTAGACAATGAAATGTATCGTATTTTCCTTTCCGGTCAGATGACAAGTTTTAAACCATAGACATACAGTATATACATGTCTATGTTTTAACCAACTAGAGACCGGAATGACGTAATCACTTCAGGTTTTTGTGCCCCACCAGCCACGGACCCCACCGCACGTCACTGCCATAGGCAAGTATACAGGTAGGTCATATCTATATATCTACATATCTATATATATCTATAGTAAAGCCCGCCTCTTGCTTGATCTGATTAGCTGCCTGGGCCGAGTGTGACATTGATGAGCTGTGCAACTCCTCGCCTTGCGCTGAAAAGTTAAGAATACTGTAACTTTTATGCGCGCCTAAAAAACACTAGGAAAACGCGATGCGCGGAGCATGAAAGGCGCGCCGTACCATAGGAAAACAATGGTTTTGCTAGCAACGCATTTTTTGAAAAACGCGTCTCGGTGGGACCGGCCCCTAAGTCGGAGCTGATAATGACGTCACACCTGAGTTGACCACCTTTCAGTACAATCATCTGGAGTGGTTAATGCATAGACATATATAGGTCTATGGGTTAATGGTCTTTTTGGAGACATTTATCAAAATGATAGTGATTGTGACCATTTTAAGCCTAAAGGCCAACGCCCATTGGGCGCGTCTGATGCGTGACAAGGCCTGAGTTAGAACACGGTTCTATTTCTTCAGCATTAAGTCCATTAAATTAAATCCACGTATTTGTATGTTCTCAACAATTTGATCCAACTTTTACAGAGAGAGAAAATAAAAAGCCCTAGTTGCTGCGCTCCTGTCAGAGAGCAGTTTACATGTAGCCTACATGTAGCTACCATAGTTAAGTTGTAGTCCATGAAAAGAAAAGAGCAATTTCGAAATAAGGCAAAGTTTCGGTTGAATTTTTCAATTAAGGGGTTATTACTGTACCAACACAAAAAAATAGTTTGTTTCTGATAACTTCACTGACATGGCTAGGTAGAATTTATTTTGTTTTTGTTTGAAAATCCGAATTTTACATGCATGCTGCTCTCTGATAGGAACGCAACCACTAGGGGTTCAGTCCCACTGCCCCTCCCTACTTTGAACACAACTCCACTATGTGTCCCCATGACCATCAATTTACTACAGGCACAACACCCTAAATTCCCCTTGGGATAAATAAAGTATCCATCCATCTATCTATCTATCTATCTATCTACTTCGGCTGTGATGATAGGGTTGATTATGCAAATGCAAATACATGTTGCTCAGGAGTGTTTTCATCTGTAATTGTGATTTTAGCAGATCAGACCATATTTTTTGATAACTAAGCAAAACGTACATACTGTACCTAAGTCATTTCGAAGACTTCACATTCCTTTTTGTGTACTGGTATATTAATCTCGGAATGCAAGTAAGTGGTAAGTGCTACTACGTATATAAGCTTGAGTTTTCAAACTAAATTTCATTCCAACAAATCCCAGAGCTGGACATACTGATATGACAAGAATGTCAAAATATGGCAAAAGAACTTTTTTATTGATTTCATCACTACTCAGGCTTTCCTCAACTTAGTAGCACTGGTATTTCTGTCTCCAGTGAAAATAAGTCTCTTTTTGTTTACAATGTGGGGTCATGGCCTTGGCCACACACAATACAGAAGAATGTCAGAAATACCAATGCTCCAGTGTATGCTTTACCATTACTTGTTAAATTGTACTGGGGTACAATTCCAGTAACATAGGAAGGGGGTGAGAAATAGTGCAGCTAGATAACAGTAGATTTTCAAAAAAGAACAAAACTGAAATACCCACTGAAAAGAACACTGCATAACATCCCTTCCATAACATAAATGTTCCTTTTTTTGTTTATCACATTAAAGCAAGAATAGATCTGACTAAAAAAGATAAATAAATATTTTCCTGAAATGGCATGCTAAAAGGTGCACGGATAAATTCTTTCACATGCCTGAAATAAGAAGTGCACAGCAATGTCCAAAGCATTTTGGCCTAACAATGATCTGGGATATTTCCATTCAAGATAAACTTGACAAAACGAAAAGCTTGTGAGACTATGAGTCTGACCTCAAATGCACAAGGAAATGCATGGGTGTCATCATAAACAACACAAATCAATCGTAAATGAACATATAACTTTTCCAAATAAACAGTATTTTGAACAGTTCATGCCCTCCCTCGCTTAAAACAATTTCTTTCAATTTCGCTTAGACCTTGAATTCTTATGGATACCACCAATGGAACTATTGTAACAGACACCAACATCACTATTGTACCAATATGACATAAACTAGCACAAATCTGGCCTAAAAAGATTTCAAGTATTTCCAGTGTCTACCAGGAACCAACCATTTTAAAGCTATTATTTAAATCTCAGTGACATCTCATCTTTGGGAGTTTCCAAGCTCCAACAGACAGCAACTGAAGCATAGCTTCAGTAATATATCAAAGTGCAAGAAAATGGCTTAGCTGCTTTTTTACGTTTTCCAGAGACCAACAATTCAACAGCTTCCATATACAGGGCTCCTCATTAGCATTTTTTAGCAGCATAGCACACGCAATTAGAAAAGAACCAGGAAAGGAGACCAAGAACTTGGTTACATCACACAAGAAACGTACTTTCTTACTTAAGTCTCTGGTTGGAGTGGGATCTCTTCTTTTTCATTCCAAAGAAAGAGCTGAAACTCTATTATGTGGGTCAAATCTTACTATAAAAGGATCTACTTGGATCAATCCATATAGCTTGGTTGAAAGGAATCAACCTCTGCCAAGTTATTGCTTGTGAGATGCAACACAAACTTATTGGTTGACACTAAATATTTGTTTACAAGTGATCTAACAGAATATTATAATACCCACGACTAATAGCAGTTTTGTGCACAACATAAGCACTGTACAAAGTTACACCATACTGCACACTGAAGTAACCCCATTGTATTGGAATATTAATATTTAGCTATTGAATGGCCCTGGTCATGGTGTAAATACCCTTGACCTGGGAATAAGGCAAGTCAGCAGCCTGGTATGAATGGTGTCTGACACAGATGAAAACTAGGTTGGAAACATCGGTTGAACGTGGGTACCTAATTAAAAAAGGGCTTGTCAGTCCAGTAGAGGATCATCATCATCGTCGTCGTCCTGTAGCTCAAGACGAGCGAAGGGCCGAGAAGGTGAAGGCCCTCTGCTTTTCATGAGCCTGAAGAGGCAGGTCAGTGTGGTGAGCACGATGAGGACTCCAATCACAATGCCCACTGTCACTGCAAGATCCGCACAGGTCTCACTCACGAGCATGCAGCGAACTTTGACAAAGCTGCCATTGTTGGGCATGGCGGGGATACCCAAGAGATGACACATGAGAGGGTAGATGTCGACGCTGTTGAAGCTGGACAAGTGATAACCTTTCCGGAAAGCAGGGCCATGAGCTGCCAGAAATGGGTGCATGCTAGGAAGGGTGTTGTCATAGCCATGGTCCCCAACTGCAAAGGCAAATGAAAAGGCACTAGTAAATAGAGCATGCGAGTCAGTTTTCCCTTAAAGGAACATTCCATATTTGTTTCGATCTCATTTAGACTGCAGTTTCTGAAGGATACAATTGATAATGACTTAGGATGTGATGTCAAAAACACATATTTTCTGTTTGTGTTATAGAAAGCAGTTAGATGATAGGATAAAAAAAATCTGTTATGTCCTTTTACAATTTTGTACAATTGTGTGAAGTCAACCTCCAATTAATCTGATGAGGATTTCCTCTGTGGATTTTGAGTGGATATTCTGTGAAGGAATCATCACAGATAGTAGCACTACCAACATGTGGCAAAATCGTAGTAGGCAGCAAGAAACGCTTACGTCGAGGAAGTGAGCCATTCTGCACAATGGTCCATCCCTCATCTGCCACGAGGATGATGGGCTGAATCCTTTCATTGTCCTTGTAATGCAATCTCTGTGGTATGTCTGCCTTCATGTAGGCCCTCATATGGGTATGGCACTTGTTCAGTAGACTGTATACCCTGGAAACATCTGTGCACATTGTGGAGTAAAAGAGGTGTCTGGATGTTGACATGGTTCAAGCATAAAACAAGAAAAATTCCATCGCATAACCATTCCTCAGAGTTTTGGATACTACTTAACCAAGACATTTACACTTGTAAGAGTACACCATTCAAGGTTATTTAAATACGTTATCTACAAGATTCTGACATCATTAACATTTCTCTAACAATCATGAAAAGGGAATGTAGATTTAATTATCATTTCAAATGCAAAAAAGACAAACAGAAAACTGTTTGACACACAGTTGGCCATCCTTGCCCATTGTCATTACTTATCTCATGAAAACAGTAACCTGTACATGCTAGTATTTTGTCAACAACAACATAGTTTGTGGTTTGGGTGCAATGTGTTGACATGTAGAGAACTCTTGAATGCTAAATGTGCAGAAGAAGTTCTGCTGGTAAGATATTTGACAGTTGACAATTAACCTACAAGTTACCAGTACCGCTTCGTAACAGCAAAAAAAACATTTCAGTTTGGACGAGTTTAGGTTTTGGTAGAGTAGCTTCCTTTTACGCAGATGCATGTGCACATTGGCCAGGCCTGCAGAGCTCATTTTAAAAAAGGCCCTAAGTAAATGTCTGAGGCAAATCAAACTGGTAAAGTTTGGTAGCCAAAAGTACTTGTGTTGGAGATGTTCCTACTTATGCAGTTTAACTTACTGTTAAGAGGTATGATAGCAGCCACAGGAGTGAGATCCACCACTGAGTAGTCGGTCCGATTGAGGCAGCTGTCCAGCTTGATGAGTCGCTCTTGGGAGCACTGGGCCATGCCGTGATCACTGGTTAGGACCACATTAATGTTCCCCCATAGGCCGGCCTGCTGGAGCTGTTCCATGAGCAGGCCTATGTTGTTGTCCACCTCTTTCAAGACCTTGGTCATCTCTAAAGTGTTGTCTGGGCCGTACATGTGGCCTGTGTGGTCCGGTTCCTCCCAATAAAGAGCGGCAAATCTAACTGCCGGGTCATCCTTCAGCCACTTGGTTAGGTTTCCGAGCCTCTCTTGGAAAGTCACTTTGGGGTTATAGGGAAAGAAGTATGTAGCGGTGCTGTTGTGGATCTTGACGTCCGAGCCTGGCCACATGGCAGCGGCTGACTTGTAGCCAGAGTTCTGCACAGACACCCAGATAGGTGTGGCTTCATCCCACCAGGAGGGATCGGAGTCCGCGGTGGTGAAGTTCTTCTTGGTCTGTGGGTCATACATACGGCTGGCCAAAATTCCATGGCTCTCGGCATACAACCCAGTGACCAGGCTGTAATGGTTGGGAAATGTTTTTGTTGAGAAGACATTAGTGAGGTAGTCCACAAGAACACCATCGGAGAAAAACTTTTGCAAGTGAGGAAAGGGATACATCTTCAAGTAGTCAGCCCGGAAACCGTCAAAGGATACAAGCAGTAGGGGATGGGTCATTTGTGTGGTTTCTTTAACTGTGTCATTTCCCCTGTGCTCAGAAACGGCAAATCCACAGCAGACCGCTAACCAAAGCAGTGTAGAAATCAGCATCCTGTGTAAGTGTGGGAGACCGAGGCAGCCACCCTCAACAATTCTAAAAATGTAAAAGACAGGTGGGAGGTAAGTCCAATGAGGAGGAAAACATTTCATCTAACATTTAATTTAATTTAACTGAAGCAATAACAGTTTGATTTGACCAAATTTAGGAACCCATTTATCACATGCTTAGCAACTAAAAGTGGTAATACATATTCTACTAAATTATAGTATTCTACGAAATTATTTTGGAATGCATACAACTGTTTAGAAATGGGAAGACCGCCATAAATCATTCATTGCATTCCACTGCTACAAGAAGTCCGTTTCTGCTCGGTTTAATTACCGCTACATGAACATAATAACATTATCTGGGTTTGCCCAACAAGATCTTAAGAGGCAACAAATTCAATTACATAATAACCGTTACATTTGAGTCACACTCTGCATGTCTATGAGCCTGGTTAACCTACGGAAGAAGCAGGTGCATGGGACCAAATCCTTGTGCTAATAACAAAAGCACACCGCCACAACAAAGTTCCGTATCAAGTGTCCTGCCAATACTCATATAACCAAACCAAGCTAACAACATTCGATACAACGACTCAGACACTTAAAAATAGGTTGCTTTGCAGACAACTGTCGACGCTACATTATTTAAAACGCCACATTACTTGATGTTGCTGTACCAATGAGGAAATACAGGAACTCGTTGAACATTGTCTCGTATTAACGTTTGACTATTAGCTGGGCCCTGAAACCAACGTTTACCCAACACAGACACAATTATTACGGCAACAATCGACAAACCATACTCACCTTTATACTGTTTCAGGTATTATAGCAACTACATTTACTCGTTTTTTAAACCAGTAGGATATATCACCAAGTAAATATCAGCGGTTAGCCTGACATTTCGATGCGGAATGAATTTCACGTCATTGGCAACTTCAACTTCCTCAATTTGTCTTATCATATGACGTAGACGTCTTGATAGACATGGAGAAACAGTAGAATTAACCAATGGTAATACTTGACATAGAGATAGGCGGTTCCCAAGGTTCAGGTGCAGAACTGTCTGGGCATCTGACTAGGATCATGGAGTGGAAATAGTTTGTTTAAATACTGTAGACGAGTCATTGTGTTATTGTATCTCTGTTCTGTTCTTTACAATGGTTTGGAAACTTTAAGCTTAATAAACATATAATATATGTATGTAATATACATATAAGTATGAATGCCCTCGATTGCATTGCTATGTAACCAAACCCGATAGGCCACACTAACGATCATTTTTTTTATAAAAAAAAAATTGGTAGACTGTACAGAACAAAGCTCACCTTTATCATGCTTTGTCCACAAGGGGTCAGGTCAGACTTATTCATTCTCCAGTGGGGTGTTCAAGGTTGCCACAAATACCACACTTTCTACCACTGAACAAAATGAACATTGATCTAACTTTTAGCAAGCTTTGCTGATATATGATCTCAACCAAGCTCAGTAATAATGTAAATTATGCTAGGATAACAACTTCAACAAGCATTGCCTCCTCAAAAAACAGCACAAATATGTGCAAAATATAACGTGATGTGTGTCCTTTTTTTTGACAAGCTTAGATCATAATGACCTTTCATATTCTGTTCCGCTACATCTCCCAGACTTACAGCATAAAATATAACCACTGCCCAGCAAAGTCAGCTAACTACCTTATTGGCCTACCTATTTGTGCTGTTTTTTGTGTGAGGTAGTTTTTGATCATTTTGAAGATGTGTAGAGCTTCTCATATCATACAGTTAACAAAACGAGAGTATCGGATGAAGATGTCAAGATCAGGATAGGTAAGCATATCAAGCATGTTCAACTCAAATGTGAAAACTGTTCAAAACATCTAAACACACCAAGCAAATAGAACGGAGGCTACAGGTCTTCATTAATAGGCTAGATGTCTACGCAATATACTAAAGATAACGTTGGCCAGAGAAAATATTGAACAAAGCTCTATGGGAGAAGACAAACCAACAGCCCATTTATTACACCATAAAAGAAAAGAAATCGTACTGGATTGCCACATCTTGCGTGGAAGAAATATCATTAGACAAACTTTGGACTGAAATCCTCAAGGATAGAGGAAGAGAGGATGACCAGCCATCACCTGGAGAACCCTAGAGACAGAACTGCGCTCCATAGGGATGACATGGAGGAAGTCAAACGGGTGGCCCATGACCCCCTAACATGGCGTGAAGTAGTGAAGGCCCTGTGCCAAGCAATGGGTGAAGAGAATTCAGTTACGTTTTTGATCATGCCCAATTTTCAAAAGCTTATGTTTCAGGGTATGACTTTTAAATAAAAATGGAGCACATAGGCCCAAAAAGACTATGCAATTTTCCACCCCAACTGACCAGGCTGCTGGTCAACGGTGCTTGTGGGACTCATTTAGGTTATCCACCATCCACCACTTTCATTCATTGGTGATTGCGGGATACATAAAATGCTTAGTGTAACACATGATAGCCACAGCTATTCAAATGGAAATGCTGAAATGGAGTTTGCAGGCTATCCCTATGATGATCATACCATTGAGAAGTTCAAGAGAGAATAAAGATCTGCCAGAAATTCCTGAATGGTGTCTAGGCAACGCCCCCTCTTCAACACCACACCCCCAACCACCACAAATCCCAGGAAGAAAACTTCAAGTCAGAGATGCGACTCAAAGAAAAAGCTTGAGGCAGGGTTACAACAGGAGTCTATCAAATATTTCCTGGTAAGTGTCTGCATATGCCTTCCTTAGCCAATGCAACGCACATGACACTTACAAACAGATGTAGATTTTGCAGTGTGGATTGGTGACTATAAGTCAACTGTATGCCTATTTGTACTTTGTAGTTATTTTTATACTACATATTTAAGTGATAAGATTATAAAAAATATGCATGCATCTAAAGTGATTGTGTTATAAATTATGTCAACTCATTAGTTTTATGTTACTTTTCCATAGCAATTGATAACGCATCACAATGCCTCCCATTCATAATATTCATTACATTGGATTTTGCTGCTAGCTGAACTGACTCTGGTGCTGCATGGTGTGTTATAGGTGGTCCAGGTGGTCAACTGGAAAATATTGCAATTCATTCAGTTTCATACAATGCATTTGTCTATTTTGATGGGATGGAATTGTGAGTGTGTCCATACTAAGAACCTTGATCGATTCACTTACATGCATTTTCAAGCTATGTGGAGATAGATCTTTTGATAGTGGCAGAGGCCTGGTTAGAGGAGTGTATTTCTTTTCTGTGGGGATAGAAAGTTGCACACAGACGTTTTGCTGAGCAGCCTATTACTCAAAAGCCCATTGTGGTGGTGTGTGTTGTGATTTTAGTTTTAGACAGGAAAAGATGTGCGAGTTAAGTGCGGCTCGAGTCCAAGTCACAGACTTGAGTCCCCATCTCTGAAACTCAAGGTTCCTGATTTAGCAATCACCTGCCATGGCCCAGATTTATTGTAGAATATTCTTCTGAACTGTAGGTGGTACAGCAGATAGATGAATTTAACAGATTAATGAGTGTTGCTGTCTATTGCGTGTCTGTTTCTCTTTGGAAACTATGCTTTTTTTGTTTATGAAAATGAGCGGCAAGTTTATGTTAACTCCCTGTGTCTTTCACTACGGGAACGGTTTGATCATACCTATTGAGCAAATCTCAAGCATATCAACTAGATCATGTTTAATACATAGCTGTTCTAAAGGCTATTCTACAAAGTATCGTTTTGTAAAGTATATGAAAGCAAATGTCATTCTCCGACAAGAGAACAGAGTGGTGCGTCATTTAATCCTCACCTCAATCTTGCTGCAAAGGAAAATTTCGCAATACTTACAATGCAGACACCTAATTACAGGGAGGAGTAACTGCTAATCCCAATCTCTTGTAAGACATCTGTCAAAAGTCCAACACTACCTAAAAAGCAGAGCAAGAAGAATCCTAAAGCAGTCATAGTTTGTAAACATAGTGTTTTTCTGAATAAAATAAATTATTATATTGTTATATGAGTTAAATTCATCGGGCAATGTTGGTTTGGTTGGTTCACTGTATATTCCGTTTACTGTTTGCACAACTAAATGGTTGTAAAAGTGCATGTTCTTTTCCAAATACTATGTTTCATTTTGTGATTTTGTTTTCTTCATGACAATAGGCAACATTTTTCAATGATATATCTCTTTAATTTGTCCATTTTGATTTGTTGTACTTGCATTTGAATGACCAATGTAAATACTAATATAATTGGAATACTGATGGAAATGGCAATTCAAATTCAAATGATCAAGTGAGAAGTGCTGAGATGTGAATTTGTCCTTGACATACATACACTTTATTTTATTTTTGAGAAGGTATTCCTAAAGCTTTGTGCATTTAATTCCACACTAAATATCAAGTGTTGGTCTTAACAAGGAGTAGAGGTAGGAACATATCCTCTGTTGTTTTTAGAAGTGCTATTATGGCTGCTGTCTATTGATGTTCTAGTCACATTTTGAATATAAAAATGTTAATTTTGAATCTGTAACAACTCACTGTAATTTGTTCTAAAATAAATATACCACCAGTATTTGAAATGTAAACATCTTTCATCAAGGGGTCATGGCTATTGAGCGAATCCCAAGCATTATGGTGGGAGATTTTGGAGGAAAAGAAATACTGGGCCTCTGCCAGGAAGACCACCTGTTGAGTCTGAAGGCTCTCACTGAGAAGCTGCAGGTGGAGACAAGAAGGTCCTCTTACCTGGGGTGGAGGGCCCAGCTGGAGGCCCAGGCTACGAGGGGCCAGAATGGGAAAGTGGAGTATGTGGCAGTCACAGAGGACAAATATGCTCCTGGATCTCTGATGAGGCAGGGACCCAGGGCCGCAGGGCCTGGCAAGGGGTGTGGTGGAGAATGCATAACCTTTACAGGCCTCAGGGGATTCGGCAGCATAGACGAGGCCTTGGTCTGGCTGAGGAAAGAACTGGTGAGCAGGAACCTTTGCTTTGTTGTGTAATTATAATAAAGTAATGGTTCAAACAGAGCATACAAAATTTTTTAAATAACTCTTCATCCTTTAACACTCATCCTCAGAAAGAAATGCGAGTACAGGACCAGCAGCTGGCCCAGCAACTGATGTGCCTGCGCAGTGACATCAGCAAGCTGAAGATCGAGCAGACGTGTCACCTCCACCGCAAGATGCTGAACGACACTACGCTTGAGCTGGAAGAACGCGCCGAGCTGTCAGACCTGCTCTGCGACTCACCCGTCACACCCAGATTCGGGCTGTCTGCCCCGCTTAAGCTCATTGGGGTCACCAAGATGAACATCAACGCCCGGCGCTTCTCCCTGTGCTAGCAGAGCTGATGCATGGGTGAGGGCACCTTCAAAACATGTGGATGTGTTTGATGGATGGTATGATGTGGTGGTATGGAAGAATGTGTTTTCACTGTGACAGATTGTAATATAAATAAATATCAGATCTCATTCGACATATTTTGAACATGTAAATCATGTTTAAAGTTATTATTTTGGCTCGGTGGAGCTAACACCTTTGTTTGAGCTGAGATTAGGATTTGTATGAAAGCTCAGTGCCTGTTTTTGAATGACCTTTGTGTTCATCTTAAACAAGCTCCAGCCTTTCTGACAAAAGCTTCACATTGAGGAACCCTTTCAGCTGCAACTAAAAGTCTATAGTGCACATTATTCAAGAGGAGACCCGAGGTCTTGTCTTGACACCTAGGAGTGTTGCCTTATCATTAGGCCACTGCACAGAATTTAAGAACATCTCTCTCATTCTCATTGACTTTTTTTAATCAAAAACACATTTTCTGTGTTTTGTATTTGACTAAGTAGTATTGTAAGTCTTAGGTCTGAATACCATGTTCTGTTTGTATCCATTGTAATTCTATGACATATGTGATATTCAGTTGATGATTAAGCAGTTTTTTTTCTTCAATAAATTGTTTTGTCATGATATTCGATTTGTTTTGTCATGCTGTATTTCTGACTTGTGAGGTCTGTCATAAGGGTATGGTTTGGCCTATCTTATAAGTAGCTTTGTTTCAAGGTACATTCACATTATGTGACAAACAAACAGTGCCACTGGGCCAAAGTCGTGCTCTGTCTTGCTTGACATCTTAAAGAAAAGGAAAAGGTCAGCAAAACAGAGATACGCAGTACAAAGGAAGGTGAGAATGGACTCTTGTCTTTGAGAAAACTGAACAAATACAGTGCATTCAGAAAGTATTCAGACCCCTTCACATATTGTCATGTTGCAGCCTCATGCCATTTAATTAATTTACCCCCTCATCAGTCTACACTCAATACCCCACAATGACAAAGTAAAAACAAGATAATGTTAACAACATGATAATGTTTGCGTATTTATTCAAAAGGAAAACAAGAAATGTTGCTCCCATTTCCACACAGGATCTCTGGAGCTAAGCCAGAGTGACCATAAGGTTCTTGGTCTCCTCTCTGAGCAAGAACCTTGCCCCCCGAATACTCAGTTTGGCTGGGCGGCCAGCTCTAGGAAGAGCCCAAGTTGTTCCAAACTTCTTATACTTAAGAATTATGGAAGCCACTGTGCTCTTGGGAACCTTCAATACAGTAGACATTTGTATAGCCTTCCCCAGGTCTGTGCCTTGACTCAACCCTGTCTCTGAGCAGTGCAAGCACACACACACACACACACACACACACACACACACACACACACACACACACACACACACACACACACACACACACACACACACACACACACACACACACACACACACACACACACACACAGACACACACACACAGACACACACACACAACCCTGTCTCTGAGCACTGCAGGCAGTTCCTTTGACCCCATGACTTGGTCTGCTCTGATATGTCATGTCATCTGTGAGACTTTAAATAGACAGTTGTGTGCCTTTCCAAAATCATGTCCAATCAATTGAATTTACCACAGGCAGACTCCATGCAAGGTGTAGAAAATGTCAAAGATGATCAAGAGAAATGGGAAGCACTTGAGCTAAATTTCAAGCGTCAAGGCAAAGGGTCTGAATACTACTTCCTTTTTTTTAATAAATGTTCTCTTTGTCATTATGGGATATTGAGCACAGATTGGTGTGGGGAAAATGAATTCAAATTATTTTAGCATAAGGCTGCAACATAACAAGATGTCAAAAAAGTGAAGGGTGCTTTCTGAATGCATTGTAGATGTATTGAGTCATCCACTGCATCCCCAAAAAAGTTGATTTATGATTAAAAAACACTCCGTATGACACTGTGTAAAGAGACAGAAGCGTCTGTTTTGACATGGTCAGCTTTAACATGACGCACAAATGTAGTATTGAGATCTGCCCACATACACAACGCCTTACCCATTCACACCTAGGTGTGGACTCAACGACAATTGTAAAGAAATGCTTTTGTATTCAACCTGTTTGTTCAGTCAGAGGAGGATTTACCCAACATCCAGGTGAACATTCATTGAAACTTATTTCAGCAAGGAACTATTTCAAAATCGAGCTGAGGCAGTGAAGATCTCTCCAGTCTACTGCACTGTTTCCCAGCGTATGCTCTTCATCCGGCCATACTGGCAGCAGAATGGAGGCATCGTGGAACTTCAGGTTTGGGATCGTCATCCTTGGGGACTCAGCAGTAGGGAAGTCCTCTCTTCTCCACCGCTACACAGAGGGCACATTTGATGACTCCAGACAGTCTCCACTTGGAATTGATTTTAAAGTTCATCATCTGGATTTTGACCCGGGTGTTGTAATTAAAATGCTCCTGTGGGATACTGCTGGACAAGAGAGATTCAGGTGAGCTGTAGTAATCATGTTAAAAATTATATTACTATCAGAAAGTACAAGTTGTATTTTCATTCAACAAGCATCATGGATTGATTGCATAGATCAGTAACAACATCAAATTACCATCTTATGGCATAGTACATGTTTTTGAAGTATTCCCCATGGCAAGCTTTTACTGATGTTTACCTTCACACAGGTCAATTGCCAAGTCCTACATGAGGAACTCTGTTGGTTGCTTACTCGTATTTGACATCTCCCAGAGACCGACCTTCGAGCGTATCCACAGTTGGCAACAGGAAGTGCTTGACTATGTCAAACCTAACCCCATGATATTCATGCTGGTGGGCCACAAGTGTGACTTGGATGTACGAAGAGAGGTCACCACGCTGGAAGCAGAGGCCCTGGCTAAGAAGCTCAACATGGTGGGTTATCTTGAAGTCTCGTCAAAGGACAACACTAATGTTAGCCTGGCTTTTCAGACTTTGGCCCAGGGGATCTACAATCAGTTCCAGAAACGCAGAATCTCCATTCGAGACGGATGGTATGGTTTTACTGTTGGAGCACCTGTCCAGCCTAAGCCTCCCCAGACAAAGGAATCTGGTTGTCAGTGCGGCTGAGGATGGATTCTGACAAAAAGCGTAGCTGTAGCGAAGGGAGAGAGCAGTCACCCCCACCCGGACTCCAACCTAGGTCTATGGCGTACAAAAATGTGCACCTTGACCCCAACGCCAAAGAGAAGGCTCATTAGGTATGGCAGTCAGAGTGCATACTCAACCGTAGTGATGCCACTCTGACACAGTAGCAGCCAGCAGTTATGCAAGTTACAGAACCATTGAATAGTCACAATGATTCATCTTACAGTTCTTTTTTTTTTGTTAGACTCAATATTTCATTCAATAGGAAAATGTAAATATCTCTTTATGTTCCACATTAGCTTTCCTGTACATGCCCAAAGCAGGAAAGAGCTGTCACTGCTTGCCTTTCTCTTTTATTCATCTGTCTGCTTTCATGCCTACTGGGGTCCCTCTGTACTTTCCCTTACCCCGTCCTTTGTATGTTTGCACCCATTTTCTGTCTGTCTGGGTCACCCAGTGGCATGGGAAGTGGAAGTGACAATTTCACACTTGACACAGACGACAAACAAGTGGCGCAGAAGTGAATTGAGGCCATTTCAGGCCTCTTAGTTTTACTTGACTGAGAAAAGCTGGAGTGGTCACATGATGAGCTGGTTCGTCTTGAGTTATGCTGGATCTGTTTGCATTCTCAATTCTCTATTTTGTCAGGATGAAATGTTACAGTAATATATTGTATTGTGTTTTTTCTCAAAATGTTCACTTTTTTGATTTACACCATGACAATTTCATATATATGTTCTGATTCTGAACATTCATCAGTTGATCATACCATATAATTATAATAGGGGATTAAGGGGCAGATGAATGATTATGGAGTGGCCCCCATTCTGAACCTATTTTTTGCATAACCGGATCATAAAGTCAGTCTTAAAGCTCATCAACATTCGCAAGGCTCCATGATTAGACTTAGAATCTGTGTTCGTCTTGCTGAGATGCCAAAACTGTGTTGCTTTCACTCTGATTCTGTCATGATCTGGATGCTCTGTGAGTGTATGCAGCTCATAAACACTATTCACAGGTGGGGGAATCAACTGGAGCAAATTGATTAATTCCACAAAATCTGTCATTGAACAAAACTAACATTCCAAGTGTTCGTAAACCCCTGATACTGCTGGCATTTTGATCCTGGTTTTGAGATCTCAATTTGCTTAAATTGAACATAAAGACTTAAGAGTAGAGATTGCCAGGAAAACTCTTATGAAAAAATGTGATGAGTGCAGGTCTTCAAAAGCTCTTTTGAAGTCAACATCTTAAGTGGATTATGCTGGTACATGAGCAATTAAGAGCTTTCACTGTAATGTCCCTAGTTTTTCCAAGCCAACTGATAGTGTGATCTTCCCACCCAGTGTTTTTCCGAGCCAATTGATAGTGTGATCTTCTGAGCACTTAGAACAAGGCAGTAATTTGATGATTGCTTGCAATTCAATAAATGTTGATTCTCTACAAAGCACATACATATATCAGATTTTCAATAATTAAACATGTTACACGTTAAACTCTTTCTTTAGGAGACGAAACATTCTCCATCCAAGCTGGATGATCTCATTGCAACCCTGTGTGCAGGTTAACTCCTGATTTTCTGGCTTTCCAATGTGTGCTTTTTAACAATATACTGTAGATATCATCATGTGATGAAAAGGTTCTTTAAGTGGATTATGGACAAATCCTCTGGACATCCACATTAATCTCTTCAAATATCAACAATATCACTTATATTCACCTGCTTGAGAAATCAGACGAACAGGCACCAACGAAACAACTATTAAGTACACAGTTTTCCAAACGTTCTGAATTGCTACAACGTTTGTAAAATGTCGCTTAATTTCTAATCTATACTTTTTTACGATTGTTTTGTATTGTATTTTTGTCTTATTTGGGGCTGTCAGTGTTCTGTGTGGGAAAACCCTTTTTTTAAGAAGAACATTTTTGAAAAAGGGTGGGTTTTCCCCACTTGCTTTAGATTGTCAGAAACACAGTGCCATCTAAAGGCTATCCTCAACAATAGCAGCTAGTCAGCCACAATAGCAGCTAGTCAGTCACATTTGTACATACATCAAAATGTAACAATTACTACTGAAAGTTTAAGTCCAAATCAATTTTAAACCAAGCAGTAGGAGGTCTGCTAACAGTTAGATGGATAGAAGACTCTCCAAACTTTAACCGTCAAACAAATAATTCAGACGCGTCCACCAGGTTACAGTGGTTTTGAAAAATCAAAACATTGTTTTGTTTAACTCATCATCACATTTTGCTCATCCAGAAATTATCTTATTTCATATAATCATTTTTATTAAGATATTTACACAAGGTATCCCTAAGAGTTAAGTATGCATGATGCTCTCAGTAGCCTGTCCAGACTTTCCGAAGGACTGCTTTGTAATATTATTTTCCCTGCTTTTCATTTGGATTTCATTAAAATGTAAACACTTAACACTAGGTGTATATAACATGCCACTTTATATATTTGATGCCCACATTTTTCTGTTGCACTGGAATAATTTTAGGACCCCTATTTTGTTTGTAATTGTTCGGTATTCTTTCTATTGTAGCTTATGTGAATAAAACATTCATATCCTCTGCGTTCACGATCCCATTGGAAACTTAGTTGAGATACTAAGGCTGAATTTAGCCAAACAAGATATTTGCTGTTCTTTAACATCATTAGTATCCTATTAAGAATATCTGCTGGTTTCATTCAGTTTTTAAGTCAACTTGAATTCCTGTCAAACGATGAAAGGGTAATGTATCAGTAGTTCTATTTTTTACAGCAGAAACGCCCCTTTTGCCCTATACGCAAAGTAAATCCTCGTGTGAGCGAATGCTAAAATTGTTCATAGTGGTTGACACTAAATAATGGCGCCACAATACGCACCTAGTCTTCGGTCACGTCTCCCTCCCATTGCCTTTCTCTTGGAGACGGTATTTATCTTGTTTTTTGTGTTTTACGTGGATGTTTCATACGTACATTCCATCAGGTTTTACGCAGGTTTGTACAAAATATTGCCTTTATATATGCATTTATGCCACGGTACAACATGTGTTTATTTTCTTCCAACAAGATATGGCACTTGAGTAGACTTTGTGACTTAGACATGTATATGTATAATAATCTAATATTCTAACATACCCTAACAGTCAAATAAGACTTTTAGAACAGGGAGTTTGTAATACATTCTTTCTACATGCATCTGTAGCTTCTCCAACTCTACAGTTGGGTGGAGATGGAGAGTATGCAGTCCTGGCTAATGCTGATAACAGTAAAAACTCCCTGCCTCACCATCCTGGCCAAATTCTGAATATGACTTATGCTTTAAAGAGAAATATCCCTGTAGGCTTACATTTACATAATGACAGTTAGCCTTATGAAATAGAAAATGTTGCCATGACAGGAATTAAGGTATTGTACAGACTGGAATGGTGATGTGGCCTGTGTGGCTCGGGTAACTGGCTCTTAATTTTGTGCATTGAAATTGGGTGCTCCTTGAATTGACAACGGTTTGCCTCATTTTTTAAGTAACAGCATAACTGCCATTGTAACGAATGTCTATGTAAACTCACTCAATTTCTGCAAGATAACTATGGTCTAGACTACAGTTAAAATCCTCCATTATTTGGATTAATGTGTGTCCATTAGCGTTCAGGACATTAAACCTGCATCTGAAGGCATTTTCTCTTTTGGTTTCAAGAGTTCCAGGATGTCCATGTGATGGTTTTTATGGGTTTTGGCTTCTTTTCCACCTTCCTGGTGCGTTATGGCTTCAGCAGTTCTGGCTTCAGCTTACTAGTTGCAGCCATGGCAGTGCAGTGGGCCATTGTGGTTCAGACTCTTCTGCACTTACCATATCTTGGGAGAATGAGACTCACCATAGAAAGGTATTACTCTGTGCCTAATCCTGAGAAAGATCAGACACCAAAAATCAACACTCACTGGAGCATTGTGAAAAGATATGATGTAAGGTTTCATATTAAACAATGATCCCAACCCATCATTTATGAATGTCTGTTGTGCCAGTTTGGTGTTTGCAGAGATGAGTGCAGCCTCATCACTAATTGCCATGGGTGTTGTTCTTGGGAAGACCAACCCTGTTCACCTTCTCCTCATGTCTTTGATGGAGGTTGCTGGGTTCACCCTCAATCACTGGCTACTTCAAACTTTACTGAAGGTAAAAAACCAACCCTGGGATTAACCATCTAATTGTATGAGGTTATGTTTTACATGTCTTGTGTATTTCAAAATGCACAGACCTGGGAATATAATGAAATGGCATGCATCCTACCAGGTCAAACTACAACACAGCCTCATGCTCCTCCACATATATGGGGCCTTCTTTGGAATTATGACATCATGGACACTGGGTAAGGGTATTGAACCGCGTCATGAAAAAGAGAAGTCGGATCGAAAGATGGCTTTATTCTCATTATTTGGTGAGTGTAAAAAAAGGCAGGTGATTTAACTGTGACCTTATTAAACCAAACGTGTGGCGCATTCTGCCTCTCTTTAGGAATGTTTTCATATAGGTAACTAGGTTTTGGTATCTTCTTCAAATTCATTTTGATGGTATAGGGCCATGTGAAGGACAGATGAACACATAACATGCAGGCTATGCACTCCACAAAACTGTAGGGAAAGCTTTCATAGCACATTGCCAACTATATAGCCAAAAGACATCAGTTAGCATTCTGGCAAGCTTTTATCATTGCCAGCTGTGGTGTTGTTGGTGTTTGAAAGGTTTTAGCATGCTTAGTTTGAGACCAAAACTCCTTACTGTTGCTTTAAATATGTAGATGAGATTGTGATCATAGATTGGTCTACAGTGGCTATCCTATAGTGGGAGGGGAAAATCTGACTGTCAATCAGTCAAGCAATCAACCGCAGAGCGATAGCATAACTATTTGGCATAGATACTGAGTTGTTTTTTTATGAGCCCTGTGTCTTCCCCACTACATGTTGAGTAATTCGTCTTGGTTTGATATCTATTTTTCAGGGACCCTCTTCCTATGGATGTTATGGCCCAGCTTTAACTCACTGTTTTTCTCGACCATAGCTCAAATAAATATCATCTGTAGCACATACCTGTCTATGGCTGTCAGTGCTGTGACTGCCATCGCAATTTCTGTCCTCTCCAACCCTCGAGGCAAAATCAACATGGTGAGGTTTGCACTGAACTTCTGCAAAGTCTTGAAGGCTGTTTTTTATGAGCAACAATTACAGAGCTAAAGAAAGAGGGAGGGCATGAAGTCTTTCATTGTTAATCAAAGGAAGTATATACAGAAACGTGTGTAAACTGAAAATATAGATTTTGTAACTTTACACCGCCACTTTGCAATACAGTTGACACTTCGGGGAGTGGTGTTATGCTTGTAGCTGACTGCTCTAGGTGTTATTCTGCCAGCTTCATGTACAGAGCGGCATTCTTGCTGGTGGCGTTGCTGTGGGAGCCACTATGTCAACATTTCCTCTACCTTGGGTTGCCATGGCAGTGGGGTTATCAGCTGGCATAATGTCAACCTTGGGATCTATATACATCAAGGTACATATTTGTATTTACATTGGATTGATAAAGAGTATGGATTGGCAAAATGTAATAACCTTTATTTGTTTTTCTCTCATCAAGCCACTTATGCAAATAGTTTTCAAATGCCACGACACCTGCAGCATACTCAGTGTTTATGGGATCCCTGGCATTCTGGGATGGTTTGTTCGGCTCTTTCTTCAGCTTGCGAACTCGGATAGCACGACAGTGTAGGTGACATTGTATGAAACTTTCCAGTGCATTTCTTCCATGACCCAAAAGCAGTACTTGAAAGTTAAAACATTCTGAAATCTTGATCCATCAGGGCAGTGAGGTTTGCCGCGTACCACATCACAATTCTCCTCATCACACTTGCTTCAAGTGTTACTTTGGGAGTCATTACAGGTACATAGTGATTCATATTTTAAAAGTATACAAAAAAATCTTGACAATCACCTCTCATAGCAACAATATGAAGTAGGACAAGAGGATCCTTCCAACTACTGAAGTTCTCTGGGATGTTGGCTGTATTTTTCAGGCGTCATCCTGAAATTGAAGATTTGGAGACCCCCTCAGGACAGGAAGTGCTATGATGATCAGGCCTTCTGGGAAGTGAGTTTATTGCCTGTGAAATTACCTATAATCTGTTACAAATATAATGATGATATTCAGATATTCATCTTAGTCTAACAAACACTAGTATTTGTTACAATACACTAATACTAAAAGTTTTGCAGTTTCCCCACCTGGCAGAACGCAAATGAGAAGATGGAAACAATGGATAACCTTTGACAAAAAAAATAATAAAACCATAATATATACAATTATTTGCTTTTAATTTATTTACTTCTACAGAAGCTTGATTAGCACATATGCAGGGCAAATTTTCCATTCTGAAATATACATAAAAAACAATCTTAGAATCTTTATTGAGTCCACTTTTTATTTGTTTTGCAAGGTAAGCCATGTAAAGAGCCAGTATTGTGGCATCTTGGAGAACAAAAACTAAAAAGGGAGTACATATTCCTTTCCCAACATCAGATGTAGACTATTCAAACAGTGTTGACAAGACTAGTTTATTTATTTATATTTTCTCAAAACATGTACCTCAGATATCAAATTGTGCTTTTTACATTATGCAACTGTTTTTTGCTAAAGCAACCACATACCATTATATAAATAAAGTATATACTTAAAGTGAAAGCGACAGAATATACAGTCTGTATTTGCTGATATGGAGACATATTTCGTGAAGGGCTACAGCACAAACACTTTTAGCCAAAGGTACATTTAATGTCTTTTTGTTGAAGGGGACAAGTTCCGTAACATACTTGTATTCACAACATGAACAGAATTTCCAGC
This sequence comes from Clupea harengus, assembly GCF_900700415.2. Lineage (NCBI taxonomy): Eukaryota > Metazoa > Chordata > Actinopteri > Clupeiformes > Clupeidae > Clupea > Clupea harengus. The sequence continues at coordinate 21,150,025 of NC_045165.1, forward strand.
TCTATGATTTTAAAATCATTCCCTTTTGAAATATTGGGTTGAATAGCCATACAAACTCATACTAACCTTGATTTAGTGTATTTGAAAATATACGGAATATCAAAAAAAGAAAATGCTGTAGCAGTTAGTATCATAGCGCTGAGTGTATTCACAATTTACACCTCTGCTTTACTGACACATAACGGTCCCCGGTCCCCAACCACTGCTCTTATTAGGATATTGTTTTGGTTAAGTGTTCCTACCACTGACATCTGCATCAAGCAAAATTAAATGCCATACCATGGTATAGACTACAGACACAGCAACCCGAGCCTGAATGAGTTTAATATAAAAATGGCAGAGGCCTCCTGCCTTTTTTCTTTCTAATGTTCATCACTGGTGGCCTAACATTGGGGTCCATTTTGCAGTTTTGATCACACCAGGGGTCAGGTTGAGTCAAAGGGAAGAAGGCCAGCAGAAGCAGGAGTGCATAACAGAGCTGTTGAGTGAAGACAGCATCACTGCCACAGGTCTTCAGTGCGTCCAAACTTAAACACGAGGCCACTGAAACGTAAGAGAAGATGTTGGTGCAAACACTGACGTCAAAACTCTATTCAAGAGTCAAACTTTCATTTCACCACAGGTGCTATGATCCAATTACGCCCACTAACTTTACTTTTCATAACAGACAACCAAACAGAAACACTTACCCAAAGAAAATGAAAGCATTTTGGAAAAAAACTGCGATCCCAGGGTAGACAATTGGTTTCTCTGCACACAAAGGAGATAAACGTGAACATTACAGGTTCACACAACATTTTCGCACAAGAAAGTAATTCATAATTTAGTTCACAATGTGAGTGTTTTGCCAGGACAAAATCATGTTTTTTTGTCTCCTGCCTCTGAAGTATAATTCAAAGTACAATTCTATTCGAGTAAAATCTGGACAACAGCAAGAGGTCCTGGATTTACCCGTGGCAAGTATGTACTCACATGTTTATGATCACTGACCCCCATATACTACAGTGGTGTGGTGTGCACCATCTGCTCTGACCTCCTCAACAGCAGCTATAACCTAAACCACTCCCCAGTGTTTGCTCGTTGGAAATTAAAACAATTAAAAATAATGGACAGTATTTATTTAATGGACTGTCTATTTGAACTGCTCATTTCCAGACTAGCTACAGCCAGGTTACTGTAATATGGTCAGTAATCTAAAATGCAGTACGCCTGCAGGTAACGGAGACTTACGGGGGACAACGAATCCTCCAAACAAGATCCACATGGAGGCGATGAGTGATCCAAATGCCAGCATAAAGCCAATGAAAAGCCACACCCTGGCACCTAGAATAATACATTAAATGGAATTATGTAGATTGTATTTAAAAGGTACAAATAATTAAAATATTAATAATTTGAGGTCCTGCATAAGTCATAAAATAAAATACACAAGCAGCACCGCATAGTGATCCCTTTTACCGGGATGATTCTATTGAACATTTGAAAACCATCTTCACTTGATAATTTGTGACAGTGAATTACTGTTAGATTAGGGCCATCTTAAATTCACCACAAACTGGGATAGATCATTTTTCAAAATCCAACTAAAGATGCATTTTCCCCAGAAAATGCAAAGTGTGATTGTCTCACAGGATCAGAAGACCCTGATTTTTCTCTCTCTATGCAAGGTACAAATGTGGATGTTTCAACCAACAAAGGAATTATTTGACTCTAGCACCCCCCCTGTTGGAAAAGGCACAGGGTAGTTTCATGTTTGCTTTGTATTCAAAATGCTTGCATGAGCCTTGTGTTTAGAATTGTCACAAGAAACACAGCAACCATCCATTCAGCAAAGATACAAGTTAACAACTCAACCTTTAGTTAACGTAGATCATTACTTCAAAAGACATACTTGCATGCACACAGTGGAGAACTATGTCAGCCCCATATACAAAGATAGTTGCACCACTCCCGTTAACTTAAATGGAACAATTTGTTTTCACCCAAAATGTGGCAGCTGGGGCATGGAGCAGCTAAAAAGTTCCAAACATTGGTGTCAGTCAATGCAACTTCATCAGTTTTAACAAGTACGCAGAACTATTACGTTTTATGAGTAGGTGTGAGTAGGAATTAAACTGAGTTTATACGTATTTTATTTTTTTATTAGGTAGTTCCCTCTTCAATAGCATGGGCTGTTTCTACACCGATTTAAACCTAAACTGTTATGGTTTGAATTTGATCCATTTATTGCTCATTAAAGTAAAAATAAATCCTTTGAAATAATGATTATAGGCACTATTTAAGCAATATAGTACGAGTGCGAGTGGGGTAGGTAAGGGATATTCCCACGGGTGGTGTTCGGCCGTAGCCACGAGGCCGGAGGCCGAGTGGCGCAGGCAACAACACCCGTGGGAATATCCCTTACCTACCCCACTCGCACTCGTACTATATTGCTTTTATAAAACAATTTTATGGTCAACCAATTAACATTTAAACACAAAGTTATTAATTAAAACATTTTTTATTTCGCCATTGTTTCTCCGCAACAAAAAAATAGTTCCATTGTCAACATCTTTTGGAATTATAAGAACTTTGAATTAACAGCTATCGCTTAATTGTATCAACGTGCTATAGAATGTTTCATCGCGAAGTGATTTATTATTAGCTGTGAAAAGTCCGAGTTGGGATGTCCTGTGATATTCCAACTCATGGAACGTCTCTCGTCCAATCAGAAACAGCTAAATAATTCAATAGAACCCAATTGTTTTATAAAATAACTATATGCGCAGTTCATAAATCCATATCACAATAGCCTGAAGACATGGCTTAAACAGAAGCCAGCTAACAGCACAGGCATAGATTGCTGTTAGACATCATAGCAAGCTAATTTAACAGCTTCGGTTACATAAGTTGACTATGGTTTAAAGCACACAGGGGGCAAACATAACATGCTAACGTTAATCATTCCTTGCAATTAATTAGCTTTAATCATCATCCAATCGGAATATGATGGTAACGTTAATTAAACATCCATACATATAGTGTTCGTTTGAGCCAATTTCTCAAAATCAGCTTAGCATTAAAAGGCAGTCTTGGGTTCAAAGTGATCACAACCACTTGCGGGTAATGTTAAATAGCAACGCCAAAGTGTGAATGGGCCACAACTGTCGGTGTGCGTCTGCAGTATAATCAAGGCATTAAGAACAGTACTGAGATTGCACTAATTAGGCAGGAGATTGGTGGAATTAGATAATTAGCATAAGGAGGTTACTATGGGGAGAAACACTAGTAAAACAATAATGCTTGAGCTTCAAGATCCATGTGGTGTTAAAACTGACACAGGATATATAATACTGTGGAACAGTAGTTCAGCTGCCACTTACCAGTCTGTCCCAGACATCCTTCACTGTAGCTGTCTCCCCTCACCTGTCCATTGGAGACTGCATTGATCCTGCAAACAGAACATGATCATTGCAAATGGACTTCACAGTCTCAGTATTTCCCAGTCTCATTCTAGTGTGAGCCACTGCAGTGACTTACATTAAAAAGGCTACAGTTGCTATAACCCCACATGTGTGGTATGCATGGTGGAATTCATCCTCTTTTGGATACTTCACAGCTGCATCAATGATGATCCACCAACCTGTGAAGAACTTGAAGAGATAAAGACAGTGTAAGACTATTATAGAGACTATGTAGATTATTATTATATAATATAACTAAATTGTACATATAGCCATGTGTGCATAGAACTGAATGAACCTACAAGAACCCCAGCAGCTATTGAAGCAATTGTGTTTCTCTTTTCGCCCCAGTCCACATTGCATTCACAGTCGCCACATCTGATTCCATCCAGAAATCCTGACATGATTGTTGACTGAGAAACACGGGGAAATACAAAAACAGGTTATATTTTCACATAAGCAACTCGTTAGACAGGTTATATTGCCAGAAATAGAAATGAAAACAGGCCCAACCTAACACTCAATCCAAAAGGCTCGCAAATTTACAAAACAAACCCATAGGTCCCTTCGCGTTGATAACTGGGAAATGTAGGCCACTAAGGCACAACCTCCTACAAAACAATGCAAAGGAACTTAATATAAACTACAATTGCTGTCAAAAACCAAGCTCCCTAAACTGTAGCCAAGGAAACTAATGTCTTACGTATTATCAGTGAACCAGAGTGCTAAAACCTCTTCATTATTTTTGGACTCGATGTAGTGTCCTCGACACTGCGCAATCACAATGAATGTTCTCTAGTGAAACACTACACAAAGGATTAACCTTAGCTGTTAGTGGATAGCGATAACACAAGTTGTTTTCATGAGACAGTTTGGAAAATAATATAATAAGTTATGTTTATAAATGCTTGATAATGTACGGCTTTTCTATCGACTACAAATGCTGCCAATGGAATAAAAGCCTCTATTCCTCCAACAAGCTAGCTTAGGTAGCAGTCAGCTGCCAGCTCTTGTGAGCTAACGTTATCCTGGCTAAGTTAGCTTGTGTCGTTCCAGAGATGCACGTTGATCCACTACTCCAAAACTTACCATAATTCAGATAAAGGAGCAATGTGTTTTTTTTAAATCAACCACACATGTCAACGAATTTACATGTGAATGTACATATACGGGACATTACCAGTTCAGATGTTGTCTTCGGTCCAGTTTCCTTCTTGCTTCCGACCGAGATGTATCAAGCGCATGCTCAGTTATCGTCTATGCGTTATTTGCATGAGAGGAGGTTTGAACTGCACAGCTTCACTACCACTGCGGGAAGCAGTTACTAGCCATATTCCAGTGCTTTGGGCTACATCTTAAATATTAATGGTTCATCTGTCTCTATAATAATGTCACATTCGTGGTTTCTTAATAGGCATATTGTATTTCCCCCTATCAAAAAGTGCCAGATTACTAGTTTGTAAGTCATGGGAGGGAGCATGTTGGTCATATGACAGGCATTCTTGATCAAAAGGATAAGCCTCAGGCTCTCTGCCCTACTTGGTAGGTCTACAAGTGTGCTACACTTACTATTGCAGGACTATTAGGACAGTGATAACCATGCGAAATAATTGACTGTCCTCAGAAGATACGATCACTTTTTTTTTCAGAAAAATCAGCGACAACATAAATAATAGAATATAAAATACTTTATTGCTCAAACACTAGCCCTAAGAGAGATTTTGAGAGGATATAAATTGCTATGTGGTATCAAATAAATGTGAATATCAACTCAATGGCATGATATATTTTAATGTTATGATTGCATACTTTCATTTTCAGACATTAGGATACATGATGGCATATGACAGTAAACCAAAAAACATTAAAGGTCATTTTGGGTTTGTGCCACATAATCAGAATACATTTATATAAACATCTTCGCACAATGACCACTCTACCTATACATAAAAAAAGACTTGTATTGAGTTATCTGTTATACCTGTTAAATCTATGGTTGTATAAACTCACATTGTTTTGTATCTGTGTTTTAACTAGCATATTTTCAGTAGTAAACAAACAAAGATATGTAAAATATGAATGCAGCTAATTGCTAAAGCCACAGACTGATGGAGTTTATGATGTACAAACCCGGAATGTTCTTCTGAAGTCCAATGTAACGGATGAGGAACAATAGTTGTCTTTTAGATTAGCAATTTACTAAGACCAGTGCATTATGCAGACAAATCGTTTTCACAGTTGAGACAACTAAATAGATAACATGTGCAGCAATGTTTATTGCAGCAAAATGATTGTTTTCACCTAGCTGTGTGCCATGACAATAACAAAGATATATTTTGTACATGTTCACAACACTTTTAGAAGTTGCAAAGCAATTGAAATTGAGAGAATGATGACTCCAAGGTATCCAACGTAGCCATAAACACCACGCATCCTCTTTGATGGATCTATAGCAGAAGCACACCCATGAAACTTAAATGTGACTAACTATTCCCCACAGAAATATTTCATAAGAACAATACAAATAAAATATATAATTTAATTACAAACTGAAATGAAACAGTTTTTTTATTTAACTGGATGAGATGACATTTTAGTCATATGCTGTTTACACATTGCAGGTCTGATATTTCCGGTTGCTGTTACATGTTCAGATGCACAGATACAAGACAAAAAACAGTTAAGTTAACAGTAACAGAAGACCTTACCTCCCGTGTAGTAACCCCAAGCATATGAGAACCTACTGGTCACCCAGATGGCACCCAATACCGAGGCAGCAACCTGGTCAGCAAGGATGAGATATCACTTTGTGAACAAGTAGCTTCAGAAATGGAAGGTACAGATGCCAAATCCCAACTGTCAATTAAATACTGCAGTTCTTCCTTTTGAAATCTCAGGGTATCTCAGTATTCAACACAGAACAACAAGGTAGGTTCAAAGTTCATTATATCAATGGTGTCATTGAACTTTAGTGTCTCGTATTTATGTGCATGAATATATGTAGCTTATGTGAATGATAAGAAATGTGTGTAATTTTGATGAAACATTTCTCAACCATAGTTGAAACTTACAGGATAGATCAGCCCTGCAATGGTCTGAAAGACAAGCCACTGAGGGTATACCTCCAGGGTATTCTGGTGTGCTCTCTGGATGCAGTTAAACACCGGCTCCTTGTCACTGTACATAGTTGGATACTGAAAATGAAGAGAGGTCCATTTGTATAGAGGCATATAATTTATAAGTATATACGGAACGGGTAAAACACTTCTACCATCTTGGGTAGGGCCACTCAAACCACACCTTATCCATTCATGTGGTTTAACGAGAAAGGCCAAAGTTAACTTTTGTAACAACTGGACTTATGCCCTCTAGCTCGTCATATAGATGGGTCAATAAAACATGGATACAGGTCTATATTTCTCAATACTCTGCCCAGATTATTCATACGATTTGACCATTGTGATTTCAAACAAATTCCAAACATTTACTTAGTTCAGTAATCTCAGTTAATAAGTGGCACTTAACCTGGCATACGCATGTGCATTGCAATACAGGCATGGTACAGACAATGAAGGAAATTACATTTTAACAAACAAAATCAAATGTAGTTACCTTCACGTCAAATTTCTTTCTCGCAGACCCAACCTTTACAGCAAGGTAAGCCAACATGATCCAACTGTACAAGTACGTGAAGATAACAAGGCCGAAATTTGAGGGCAACACGTCAAGAATGTCCATAATGCAAGTACTTTCTAAAAAAAAAGTATTCCGAATATATTTGCAGTCACTATCCTGTGATTAGCCTATCGTTCTCCACGTCGCTCTACAGAAAATGTCAAAGTCGACAGCGTTCAAGGAAATGCGAGTATAGACAGTAAAAAGACCAACTAGGTAGGCCTACGACAAAAGCCCAAACGATAGCTGGTGGTTAACAGTTCTCGCGATGATTGCGATTTGCTGTTCCTTGATGGTTATCTTTAGCATGCTTTAATGATTGAATTGTAAGTTTATTGTTCTCATTGGCTTCCACCAAGATTGCACCGGGAGCATTTAGTCTATATCTGGTATATTTCAGAGACACACAAGATATTTATGTTGTGAACAAACAGAGACAGTATAAAGTCTTTGGAACAAAGCAGTGTGTTTGAAATTTCTAGTGAAACGCATATGACGTCACCACATTACATGACTGTGGTCGTCGTGTTTTTACCTCAGTCGCCATTGGAAACAGTCGGAAGTTGTGCTCCGTCGCCGAACAGAGAGATATCAGAGATATCCTATAGATTGTTGATTGTTTTCTCTTAAGTTGTAGTAAATTCGAATTTGGAAACCGGTATCGAATCTGTGTGTTTCCATAGGAAACATCTTTGAACTTCAAATCAAGAGTTCTCGTAGTTAACGTAATCTAGGAGAGCTCGCTAGCGTGGCCTAAATCGAACGTCGAAAGAGCTTCACGTTTGCCATCACTGGTAAGTGTTAAATAGACAACTAGCTAACTCGCATTAAACATTTACTCCATGGTGATCAATATTTTCGACAATTTGGTGTCAAATAGAGCGTTGCTGGGTTTAATCAGTCAAACGTTACAATTTGCTGGAATCGGCCGCAGCTAGCTTAAGTATTGCTAGCTATCGTGTTAGCATGTATACTAGCAGAGGGGTGCTAACGAAATGAGAGTTTTGGAATATCAGGTTCATGTGAAATGTTCTGTATTTAATGTAAACGACTGTGTCACTGTAGATAATCGCAGCAGTGGAAACCCCAGCGAACTCGCTCTGTTTGTTTTGCTAGCCATAGTGTGATTACGGAACGTTCGAGTCCTGACTGGAAATTTCCAGAGTTGCGTAATGTTAATCGGTTGGTCAACCTCTAGGGGTCGGCTGTTCTCTGTTGTGTAACTCCAAGCTCTCAACTAAACGGTGTCTGTGTGTTTCCCGACAACCAGTATTTGATTATTTTTGTGCGAGCTTAATTTAACTTAAACTTTTAAGTTTAATTGAATGTAACAGTGTACAATAATGTTCCAATGTGTACGTTATCTCGTTTTAATTATATGCAAATAAGTTATGTCATAGTATACACCCACTTTGTAAATATTTCCATGCTTTTACTGGATAGGTGTTTCATTGTTTTTGAATTGTGTATGTGTCTCCTCCTTTCTCCCATGTCTTTCACCGTACAAGAATAAGGGTACACCATGCAGATTGTTTGCAGATTTGGAAACAACTCTGCCTGACTGAACCATAATGAGACCTTGTCTGCAAGTCATAATGATTTCCATCTTCTCTCCATAGAAAAACATGAAGACAACTGACAAGTGCATGCAGGTTCAGACAGCACGCCTCGGTGAGGGGATGAAGTTGATTTTTGACCAAGAGGCTCCATCTAGTTCTCCCTCCTCTACTTCCCGTTCCAGAAGCCGGAGTAGTGGAAAGAGCAGTCATGGCACCAGTCGTCACTCATCCAGAGGCATTAAGCGCTCTCATAGGAGAAGTCGCTCCAGATCTTCCTCTACATCAGGCAACCGCTCCCGCTCACATCCGCGTTGCCACAGACAATCGTCACGCGACCGTTGCCGTCGCCACCGTCATTCACCACCTCGCCACTACCGGGCACACTCCCGCTCCTACAGCCCCTCCACAGACAAGTCCCACAGTAGAAGGCACAAAGGGTCAAACCGCCAAGACAGACGCCGAAGCCGCTCTCGCTCCAGGTCACCTAACCACAAAAGGTCCAGGTCCTCCGTCCATCTCCGTCAGGATGGTAAGGGCTTGTTTCTTTGTGTGTTGTCAGTCTATAGTGCTTATATTTACTTGAATAGTAACTCAAGTAAATATAATCACGGGCACTGACTTGAATAATTATTTTGTATAACTGTTTGATGCACTGTTTGCTTTTACTACTGGTAATAACAGTACTGGCCATTGTTAAAGTGCCCTAAATGTGAGTTTTCAAACTGACGGTTGATCATCTCGACTTCTTCCTTCACAGAAAAGAGGGAGCTTCTGAAAATTGCTGCTGAAAATGCAGTGAAGGAAAGTGTGAAGAGTGCCCTCCAGTCAGAAACGAAGGCATCAAAGAGTGCCAGCCCATCTCCAGATCATAGTGCTCCAGTCCAAGAGGAATGGGTGAGACCAGAGACAGAACGACAGCAGAGTCCAACACAGGTGGGCATCAACAGAAGCGTTACTTTTTTGTAGGCCATGTTTGGATGAGATGCAGTGCTATAAAAGACCTTTGCACTCATGCAGACCCCTATTTACAGTAATAAATTACTTGTGTAATTCTGACTATGTAGAGGAGTACTCAGGATTGTTCATCACCAATCTGGTTAGCTCGGTAGTCTATCACCAGCCAATGAGTGAACTGCTAGAATAACACATGACTGCTAGAAGCTTTGAGTTGATTCTTAGAAATATTCTGAAGACTGAAGGGGTCTCTTTTAAGATTTCTAATTGTGAAAAAAAAAGTTCTTTTCAAACTGACAAATCTCTGGGCCATTTACAAAACTTTTCCCATTTCTTTTAATATAGAAAGTGTATTTGCAGGCATCGATCTGGCCTGGAACAGGCTGCTTATAAATAGTCCTCAAAATGCTGCTTGTTATTTACAGCAGAGGCTTTGAGTAATTCGAATCATCAACTGTTGTTGAAGGTAAATGAGGTTTCTCCTGTAGTAAACATAAAGTTTTCTTGGTGTGTGTGCGTGCGTGCATGTGTGCGTGTTTGTGTGTGTGCGCCTGCCTGAGCATACGCCTGTGTAGGTGTGAAACTTAATTATTTCCTGTATAAGTCTGTGTTACTCTTGACAGCCTTCGTATCACTGTCTGTAGGAACATGGTTTAGCTTCATTTGCTCTGCCTTTTTGTTTATTCACTTCTGTAGATTACATGGTCTGCTCTCCAGCACCCCTCGGATTTAGGAGAGCGAGGGGGCAGTCATGTGACGCCACTGGGTTTGTGGAAAGGGTCAATTCTTAAGTCTCATTTGCACAACAAAAGGTCAAGTAACAGTTGATGCCTGTAGTGTACTCTGTTTAAGTACATATCAGTAGTGTACCTTGTTTAAGTACACATCTTTGTGTAGCATGGACCTCTATCATTTTAAACTGGAGGCTGTAGCTCGTTCCAACATGCACATTAGAAGTAGCCAACGCCAAATATCTGACTACATGTAACGTAACAGCAGGATCTGTTCATGCATAACAGAAACGTTTGATGATTGTTGCTCTTGGTTGAAACGGATGCGTTGTTATTTAGCAGAGCCATCCTCCAGCTTGCAGAAGAAGTGCAGGCGCTTGGACTGCGCTATAGTGACTATCCCTGACCTGAAAACTTAAAACAGAAGAAGAAACAACTCCCCTCCCCTCTCCATGTACCAAAGATAAGTTTGTGCCCATGTTGTGGTGCAAGATGGGGTACGGAAACAGCATCATCAGTGAAAGGATCTTTTTATTTTTGTGCAGTTTTCATTTTTTCCATCAAATATGTACTGTAACTAACTGGTCTAAAAGGTCTGCGGTTGCCCATTGGCAGTAGTGCAGACAGAACTCCATCTTAACACTGCAGACATTGATATTCTGTCACAACTATACCTGTACTTCATGGCCTTAATGACTGAGATAGTCATGCATGGATAAGTTGTCTAATGACAAGAAGAAAAAAAAAAGAGATGGGGAAACCTGGGGGGGAAAAATAAGTTTGGGATCACTTTGTTAAACAAGTCTGTTCCCCATGTCTTTTTGGCAGGTCACAGACTCTGCGTCAGAAGATGGCGAGTTGAGCCCCAAGGCGTCTCCCAAGAGAAAACCCATCACATTCAGCATCAATGTGAGTATGAAACGCAGAAGGTTAGAACGGTTAGACATACATGAATTATTTTTTTTGTATGTTCCTCTACAATACAATGAAAATACAACATTTATTTTTGTGTCTTCACAGAACACTTTTGCAAAGCCAACAAATGGCAAACCTCAGGGCATGGGAGAGGTTAAGGTAACATCCAGGGTCGACATCGTGGGCAGCAAAAAGCCTTACGGGCACTGGATGCCAGTCAAGAAGAGGGGCCCTTTTTCATCCAAAAAGTAGAAAGCTTGCTAGCCGTGTGTGCTTCAACACATGGACTTTGTAAATATTGTAGATATTGTATATAAATGTGTTGGCAGGGTGGGGGTGAAAGGGGTGTATGGAATACATCTTAGATGTTTTCTTGCAGATGTACAGTAGAAACAGTTGAGGGAATTGTGAAGAAGGCAAGAGGAAAATCTACAGGTGGGATATTTTTGTGACATATCTGTGCTTTTAAATAAAGACATTTTAAAATGGATGTATGAGTGAGTTTTTGGTGCCTTTTGTCTAGCTCTTTGAAAATTACGAAATTATAAATTGAAATGACTTGGAAAAACCACATGGTGTAATGATGCCCAGAAAACTAAAGCTGGGACAGATAGAGGTGAGACTTCCGCAGACATTTTGCACAACAGGCCAGTAGATGGTAGTAGAGGTCTACGTAAGAAGTGGAATTCCTCTGCAATTGAATGTCCTAATGTTACCTCTGATCTGCCCTGGTATACTTCAAATCAGTAGACCGATGAGTTTATCAAAATTGTTGGTAGTTTTAATAAACGATTTTTGAAGATCACAGACTTGGATGTCGTGGTGTCGTAAATCTCCCGCAGTTCATTTTGTAGCCACAACTGCAGCGCCTTGTATATAAAGCCAAGATTTGGCAGGTGTAGGCCCCTACAGCCCGTTGCCTTTGTTCTAGAATAATTCGAGCCGTCTGCCACGAGCCCAATGAACATGTCAATTCTTGTGTAACCCTCCATGACCCTTCCATGCGTCACTCAATATTCATTAAACTGTTTTGACAAGGGCGTGTTGACGTGACATTAGCGTTAGTAATTATGGATTTAAGGCATGCCTGCGGTAGGCCTACCTCAAGAACGGCTGTTGACATCACAATAGCGAGATATTGATAGTAGTTTTAAAAACCAAGATTGTCAACTGACTTCCAGTTTACCGTTGTAATTTACAATTCATTTTATAATAACATTTACGTTGCATTATGCATTTCAAGTAGATCTGCATAATATTCATCTTTAAATGTTTAATGTTGCATATTGGGGTGATCAAAATGTAGCCCTAGAGGCTAAACAAATCAACAACCGATCGAAGTTTGCGCTGAAAAGAATAGGTTCATTCAGAGAGTTTACGAAAGTGATTCTTCTGCAGATGCCACATGGCAAACAGAAATATGTTGGTATGACAAGGCAGCACTTTCAGGGTGGCCATTTCTCCCCATGTAACATTACCATTCATTCGAATGTCCAAAGGTATTCAGGGAGGCATTGTTCTGCCACCACCCCTCACAGCACTGTGAGCTGCAACTCGCAGCCTCCATCTTGATGCAGCCCGATACTCCGCCACAAGGGAACGCTGCCCACTAAATCGGGAACATCCTGGCAAAACCATAAAAGAATCTTGACACATCTTCTGAAGATACCCTCCGTGTTTACAGATGCACATAAAGGCCTCCATTGTTTGCCAGACACAGAACGCCTTTTTAGTTTGGCTTGAGAAAAATGCTACAAGTCACCCCTCGCAGGCACAGTTTATTTGATGTTTAATTTTCTCTTTTAATGCCACGGATGCCAGGCATCTATTTGAGACCATCACATGAGTTTAATTTGTATTCAAAGGCGCCTGTCCTAGAACTCGAACGAGTTTAACAATAGGGCTATCTTATCCTCATCAAATGACTCTAAACACCTAGCCATCATCAATCTTCTGCACAGTAACATATATCTTGGAAAGCCATTTACCTGCTGTGTTTATTTGTCCTTGGCAGACTTTCCTCTCTGATGTTACGCAGCCCTGAATGAACTCTATGCAGGCTTCATCATTTAAAGACATGGAATAGAGGTCAAGCTTGTATAGACACCTCTGTAATCTAATCAAGTAGGCTATTCTAATGGATGCAAACTGATGGAAATGCCCTAACCTAATGAAAGATACGATTTGTGTTACATAAATGTAAAGTAACAGTCGGTTGGCATATTGTTAAGTCAAAGTCAAAGGTCATTATTGTCATCCGATGGAAAAGTGCAGTATGTTCCACAAGATAGATATAGTTTTAAAATAACACAGGGGACACCAGGCAGGCCTACAGTTGTAACACAGAGACAGTTGTTTCATGCTTCCTTTCTCAGCTCCTGTCAAACATGATGCGATGAAGCTCATAGACGACGAATGATGGCATTATAGACAGACAATCGTTTTGTGTTTGTGTCTGTGTGTGTGTGGTCGGGGGGGGGGGGGGGGGGGCATAATTAAAACTGTGATAGTAACAATAGAAAGGTTTGTACCTTTTCATGAATATATTTAGTTTTAAAGTTAATGTGCAATTGTTAAAGAACACATTCCTTAACGAGATATTTATGTAATGGTGAAACGGGAGAAGTCGGGCTATTTTCTAAATTAGGGGCTTATCCAGAGGTATTTTGACTGGATTTTTTTTTATGACACGCCGCACATACTGAGTATAATGGCTCCATATCCGGAATATGAGACGTATTGTGACTATCCAGAGGAATCTTGAGTCAAGGCATGTTTTCTCAAATATTGGGAGTGGATATACACTAGCCACAGGCCACAAATACCAAGCGGTAAGTTACATTATGAGCGCATGACATTAGGAAAGGTTTTCCTTGGTGGTCAGTTGGACCATAGACAATTGGACCTGCCACAGGGAAGGAGAAATCACATCCAGTGCCTGGTGAATATTCACAGAGAATGGAATTTCATATGATAACACTATGTAGATTTTCTCTTATCCAAAATTTTCGTACCAGAACAGATTGTTAACCTTCATTAGTGACATTCACCAGACAGTTCACCATACACCACAATTAGCCGAGGTAACAAAATAACAGTGACTTCTTCTCCCTGACTTAATCACAAAGTTAACACAAGACCACAATTCAACAAGTTTGTTTTTTTATTAAGCAAGCTAAATATCTCCGGACATCAGTGAATTCTAAAGACATCAAATAACTTGACATGGAAGGCCTACTGGTGTCGTCATTACCCTTGGAAGAGGGGGGTGGGGTGAGCAGTGGTTCATTATAATTTAAAGGAATAGGCACTCAAACCAGTCTCTCTGAACAGGGCTGTTTTAGACAGGGTGAGAAGGAGGCTGTGGTTCTTGACACTTGTGGTATTTTGCCCCAAGCATGTCACAGACATTTCATTAAACCCCCAAAAAACGTGTCAACTTGTGGAAAAAGGGGTAGGGGAGAGGAAGACAAAAAGTAACACTCTCGTTTTTTCCAAATACAACGATGATGGATAGACATCCTTGGGTCAAAACATAGGGCATTTGAACCATCATTAATCTACCAACCATCTTCCTGTAATGTCCTTTTATTATAGATTTAAAGCCGATAAACAATGTTTTCATCTTGTGGGAACATGTAAATTATATATTAACATAATAACCCACAACATAATAAGTTGTGTGCGCAAGATAATTCACTTGTTCCCACACAATAATGAACTTGTTTCCACAAGATAAAAAAATATCACCTTACGGGCTCCATAGAATAATGCATTGGTGTTGCTGTAAATTTGACATTACCCTGTCAAACTGGCATGTAACTGTCCTCAGCCACTGTTACAACTGTCCCAGACATGTTACAACTGTCCCCAAGGCACTGAATTTAAATGAAAATGTGAGAACAAGTAAGCTACACAGACTTGAACTAGTGAAGAACAATTGAATAAACGAAAGATGCATGTTGCATGCGAAAATGAAAGGTGTCACATATGCAGATGTTTTTGCAACAAGACAAAAAGCAAAAAGTGTTACATCTACCTGATCTCCCCTACAGCTAAAATGAAACAATGTAACTAAGATGAAACTGCAGCACATACGGAATTGTGCGCGAACAACCTGTATCCGTTAACCCTCCTATTATGTTCAAATTTTACCCACATCTATTATGCTTGGGGTCAATTTGACCCCAGCAATTTAAACCTCCAAAAAATTATCATAATTCTTTTTTTTTACCGAAGTTTTTGTGTCAGGTACTTTAGGTGTGTTTGTTGACTACCTAAATAGCCCTTAAAAATAAAACAATACCCCCACCCACCCTCTTTATACATCCAGAATACATGTTACGCGACTATGGAGAAATATGCAGATCCCCATAAAATCTCACTGATTGACCTAAAATTGGAAAGAGATATCTTTCTGGTGTTTTTATGGCTTCATATTATTTCTAAGTACATATTGTTGCTATCTATAACATTTGGAGTAAAAAACTATTTCTTTTATCAAGAAAAGTAACAATGTGATGAAAAAAGTTGATATTTCTTGTATATTTTATACAATTAAAACAGCCTGGGGTCAAATTGACCCCAAACAACACCTATGCGTACAGTATGTGTACAGGTCATTGAAAACATATCATCATGTTAATTTTGTCTTTACCCAGTTGTCCCCATTAAATTAGGAAAAGTCATTAAATATGAAGCAAAAAAAATGATGTCAAACATTTATTTAGAAACGTTAAACATTGAATGGGGTCAAATTGACCCCAAACATAATAGGAGGGTTAATACACACACGATAGACGCGTTGATGTATAGGGCCTTAATGGTAGGCTACAGCGATGGAACGATATCCGCATTATCCAAAACGATCCAAAGCTAACTTAAGTGATGTATTTCAAGTCTTTTTGCCAGTGTGGGGTTTAAATGGCTGGATTATATGGAGCTGGCTGTCAGTGTCATTTGTACCGGAGTTGTCACTAAAGACTATAGTGGTCCTTGAACAAACAGAAAGAGCAGGAGTAGGTAATAGCTCATCTTACACCTACAATGATAGTGTTTTTAAGGTTGATTAATTTACCTGGCTTTCCAGATATGTGAATGACCAGAAGAGGCATTAGATGAGAGATTTATGGGGTCTTCTATCAGCCAAATACAAAATTAAAATGTTTGAGAAGCTTTGATTCAAATGATTCAAACTTAGAGACTGCAAAAGGAAATTGACCTTTCATTTCTCTGTATGAGTCTTGGTGACCAGATTAAATATCAAAGAGAGCTGATTTGTACGGACTAACCAATGATCCCTTCTCATCATGGTGCCACTCTGCCCTGAGAGGAAATGCACGGGGGGGTCATAAACAACTTCGTCACTAACTCTCTGCACACACCAGCCTTTGAAAGCAGCCATCCATATCCCCAAACCAAATGGGCAATTATCTTTACCCCCCCCAGGCTAATTTACAACATTCATTTAACACATATGGAACTCAGACGCGCATCTCTGATTCATATGAGGGCGTAAGACGTTACAAAGAAACATCCTCCCCCACACACACAGCTTTGATTATTTGTGCAGTCGGCTGCAAGTGTTGCATCTTTGACTTGTGTTCTCTTCATGTAAGATGGTTTTTATTCCATGCTGCTTTGCAGGGGTTTAATTAAAGTCAACCCATGTCCTCAGGCCCGCCTTGAATACTGTACAAGCCTCAGGATGCATTTGACCAGGCAGGCAAGCAAGGGAAAAGCACTGATGGAGTTGGAAAGTGTGGACAGAAGACATGGCCAATTATAACAGCATGAGAATCTTCATTCGTCTCCTTTGATCTAGTTTCAGGTCACAAGCCTTATCCACTCATGTCGTTCTGCTCCAAGGCCTAAGATGAGCCTGATAAAGTCACTAAATTGAATTGCTGAATTGTTGTTTTTCTCCCATACACCTACACTAACACATTCTTTGGCTGGTATTTTTAATATGGCATGCTGGCAGTATGCCCCCTGAGATAAATGGTTTTGAATTCTCACGAACACTTAGAGGCACATGAGCGCACGCACACACGCACTCTCTCTCATCACCAGTGTGAGTCACCAACAAGGTCGACAGAAAAGGCATTGCAACTCCAGTGGTTAGAAGTAATAAAAAGTCAACACCAGAGTTGTTTATTATGCAAGACAAAAAAAGAAATAATATAACTGAGATAGAATGTATTTATAAACACACAAATACCAACCTAAAGAGAAGTCTGGCATGATCTCTTTACAACTACATAGCCAAAAGCTTTGACTGCTTAAAAGAAAGAATACAGAAAGGTGTAAGAGAAATCCATTTCAGTCACCTCTGAGGATAACAGTCCCCACTGCTTTGTTATGCCATCCTTCAACCATTAGCCAAAGAGAAGCTTGTTCACCATAAAGACAACAGTGAATCACCAAAAGGACAAATTATGAGTGATTTTGGTTTTACAAGCTGATGGACAGCTGATGAATCCGGAAATGTCCAATACATTACCACACATTAACCCACAATTACACAGCAGTTCCTCTTTCCAGGTTCTGTTTGATCTCGGCCGTGTATTTGCCGTAGAAGCGCTCAGCCTTCTTGTTGAATTTGGCATTGCGCTCATTGATGTAGTCAATGTCAGCATCGTCATTGTAGGCACGCCGGCGGCTGTATTTAGCACGCTTCTCAATCCTGTTTGGGGGGTAGGGAGGGTGGGGAGAGGGAAAAGGTCAAAGACAATTGGGATTTGAACTTTGAACACCCTAAAAGAAGGATTCAATCTCTGTATTGACAGAAGCTTTTCCAGAGGGTCCTGCTTCACTTTCTGACACGCAGCTCATTCGAGGAACTGATAATACAATGGAACCAGTCAACTTCCAAGCCAACTGAAGCGGCACAGCTAACACAGACACAGCTTTGCCGCTGCCGCCCCCCCCAAGCATCTTCAAAGCGTAGATATATGCGTCATGCCCTGGCACCAACTGCACTGGCTAATCTCTCACAGAAGCTATGGCTACAATAGGACACCCAAAATAGAGCTTGAGAGCATAATCTAGCCCAGAACACCAAGGCTAAGGAGAGAAACAAACACACACACACACACACACACTATCAGTTTTCCAAGAGCTGTTTGTCATGGAGATCCAGGAAAAAAGTCACACTAAATGCCCTGAGCCTGACATCACAGATAAAAGCGCTCCATGGATATTCAATGAAAATTGACACAATTTTCCAAGGCTTTGTTGAAGCTGTCTACAAAGCCAAACATAAACTGATGCAGATATTAATTTTAAGGGTAATCACTGCTGCTACTGTTTCTCTTTAGCCTTTTTTTTTATTTCATGTTGGCATTGTCTTGCTTTATGCTGTATAATGAATGCAAAGATCCCTATGAATAGCACAACCAAAATGATACCATCTAGTGTTATCCACGACAGCACTGGTGGACAGAAGAGTCTTTTCACAATTTCAAGGCATGTTCTGGTCTCTCTCCTACCCTCCACCCCCCTCACTTACTGTTTCTCCAGGTCCTGCACCATGCGGTCGACGCCGTCTTTGGTGGGCACGTGGGTTCCATGAATCAGACTGTTGGAGGTGGGGTGGAAGTCATCGCCACTGGAAGACAATCAGACAGGTTTCATGTCACAAAGAATAAATTGTAATCTGTGCAAACTGTATTTTATCAGAACAATTTCCTTAGAAATGCCACAACACCTCTTCCCATTATCATCCTAACCCCAATAGACATTCAAATGATATAATAGTTAGCACTGGAACAAATGTAGCCCAATAAAAAATTAAGAAAAAGTACACAAGGAACCTACTATCACACACACACACACACACACACACACGGAACCTACTATTCCTCTCGTTGCCTTTCATAGCTCTCCATGTCTGGCTTGATTTGCCTGGTGAGCCGCTGGTACTGGCGCAGCTGGGCTTCAGCATAGCCTATTGGTTTGGAGAGAAATAAAAAGAGATGGAGAGAGAGATACAAAGTCAGAGGGAGAGGAAAATAATTCGGTTCATAATTGCCAGAACCAATGAATAACAGCCACCGTTTCCTCCCTCGGCCCCCCTTTTCATTTAATCTCTTGAAAAGAAACAGCTGGCTGCCATATTGGCCAAAGTATTATGAATACTGAATTGTGCATCTAGGAGCAAACTGCTAAGTTTTTCCACAAGTACTGGGGAGATGTACCCGTGTGGTGTGAACAGGACTCACCAGAGAACCCTGGGTCTGGATTCCTCTTTTTCTTCTTCTTCTCATATCTCTCAGCATCCTCTGCACTGATCTCAAGCAGTTTCACACGGTGGTAATCCTCCCCGTTGTCAGCACACTCCTACAAACCACACAACAGTTTATCAGACCTGTGCCTGTAGTACAGACTAATGTCTGACATGGACCCACTGCAGGGCTCGTTCACTGGTCATTCTTAAAACCTCAGAATCACCTTCCAGGTTTTAGCTTTAACAAGCAGCAGGCCTAACTCTAATTTGACTACAGAGATGGGCACAGATGAGAGAAAGGACTCCTGACATATTTATTTCTGTAAGCATTGTGGGGACATTGGTCTACACTTTTGGCCTTCAAAAGTGGTTTATCGCTTATTGAACGGGCCGATACATTGCAACTTCAGCAGTTTTATTCATATCAAATCCAGTATTGGGGCTAGATTGATTCATATTTTTGTCTGCCATCTCATTTGAAGTCTGCTGGCTCTTAATCAGAAAAATGGAAATGTTTAACACAATATGGATTATGAATTACACTTAGGGTTATAGTCAAAAAGATTTCCCTATAGATAAACATCTGATATAAAAGATACAAGGCAAAATAAGAAAACACTTCTGGGCCTAATATGAATTGGACAGCTTAAAACATGCAATTAACCATAAATGGCTAAAACTGCTAGTTTATCACCTATTCTCAAGGGTTACAAAAATGAAGAAAAAAATTACAACACCTTCTTCTTGTCGTCGACCATTAGGTCATACTCCAGGCGGGCTTTCTTTGCCTCCCAGTTAGATGGAAGCTTCAGTCTCTTGTCCTCCTCAACCACCTCCTGGTGGTTCAGTTTGCGAGCTTCATTCTACGAGAGACATACCACATACTCACTACTTACTTACTCTAATGAATATAATACACAGGAGACAAATTCCATTTAATTAAGTCTCAAACACATGGAAATGACACTGCAAGATCTGTTAGCCATAAGGATGAGTCATTGTTTGTCATTTTAATAGTTTAGGTTTATAGATATTTTGCCTCATACAACACTTCCCAACGTATGTATGTATTTATGTATTGCAAAAAAAGACAATGTCATGGGGTGACAGTTAGATTAGTCAGTATCACATACCCTTTTGAAATGAAGTTCACGAAACTTTCTTAATCTATCTTCTCTCTTCTGGGATCCGAGGCTTTCTGCATCTTCTTCGGGAACAGGTGTAGACACCTGAGTGAGGATTATCAGTGACAGAAATTACTTGTATGTAAAGTTATCAGACAGCAGGATACCTCGTGCCTCCCTCATAACACGGATCCAGATTCCACGGACGAACGGTCTTAGCAATGTTAATTTGAGCACTGCGAAATATACAAACCTAGCATCCTACAGTTCCTAGTAACAGTTCTTAGTAACGTTAACGTTATAGCATTGACAACACCAACAGTGACCAAATAAGACCAACGCTGCTCCCTATTTAGCATTGAGGACGTAACGTTACATTCCCAAGAGCCTGTTTCATCAGCATTTCCCCCCCTTTGTGTACAAGTTACCAGTACATTCAAATAATATTTCGCTGGTTAGCCAGCCACTTCAACCAAAGTTGGCTAAAACACCTCTGTTAGCCAGTTAGCTAACAGCAAGTTCTCGACGGAAAATTGTGGCTAATAGCCCAAACTAGGGGAGGATCGAATAATATCTGCCGTGTTAGAAATACCAACACCATGAAACGTAGTTTAAAATAATACATTTAATGTTTTTTAAACCAATAATTGCATTTGTCTGAAAACGTATCACAGCAATGCTTACCTTAACACCAGACGCCATTTTGAAATGTGTAAACAGGAAGTGACGAATCGCTGAATACATTTTCTGACTTGTGTCTATTTCACTTGGCTGTAAAATATAAGCTTGATACCTCTCTGGAATTGCTGTTCATTGTTATTGATTAAATACAAAAATGGAAAACTGTTCGAAAAGTTCGAAAAGAAAAGTTCGCTTTACTGTCCAACTCTATGTAAAATGTCAGTTCTTTAGAATATCTTCACTAATTAATAAGAGGAGAAGAGGAGTATCTTAAATAATTTGTATGCAATTCAAACTGAAGTGTTTTTTTTCACCTTCTTTGTGGTAATAGTATAGGACGTTCTGAACGTTCTTACAGTTCAGCACAATTAGAGGTTAAACTCATCATGAGTGCACGATGCTTCATGTGTGTCTTTGAGGTTTACACTCAAGAATTAAGGGATATAAACAACTGTCTGCAGAGCATCTTTAACACAGCCTGCTGGTCTGACTAAAATAGATGCATTTCCTGTTTGATTGTGTTATAATTAACTGAGCACTTAAAGAGGATGTAATTAAGCAGAGTTTATAGCCTCAGATTAAAGCATCCTTCAGATCACAGGCGATGGTAATGGGGTGATGCATTTTCACTGGAAACCAGATGTAAGACCATCACAACGATGCAAAACTATGTGAAACAATCAGTTGGTCAGAAACACAGTAGTCGGGGAAACAATTGGCCACCTATTATGTGAAGTACTGTTTAAAAATGGAGGAGGATTTTGAGATTTTGACAAGAACTGGATATAACAATTGATTTGTAAATGATGTTTTGGTGCTGATGATGGTGTGAATGAGTTAGGGAGGGAGGGATGGGTGAGAGAGAGAGAAAGAGAGAGAGAGAGTTTGTTGGGACTGCGGGAAGGAAATGGCTTTGTTGCTCTCCATTTTCTCTCACTTCATGGTACATAGCAACAGATGTACCTCATGGCTCACACAAAACCCGAAAAACATACACAAATCTAGTAATAGGTTGATGTGCACGCAGCTTAACAGTATCTCTTTAAACTCCAAAACCCTAATTCAAATATGTAAAACATTTGTTGTTTTTATGATTACCTTTGGATATACTAAGGAGGGTGTATCCCTCTGTCATAGGGGAATAGTAGAAAAGTAACCAGTCACACTCTGTTGTTCATCATAAGCATCATAGAAAGCAAGCTCAATTTTCATTAAATACAACTCAAACGTTTTCTTGCCAGTTTCTTCAAACTGCCATATCTGTAAGGCCAGAGCTTAGTGCGTACAGCTGTCCAACATCTGGAAAGTAATATAAACATCATGGCCAATAAAATCATTCCATTTCCTTAATTGCTATCCCTGTCATTTCCGCACTGAATGAAAAGTTATTAATTCCGGGCCAAAGAAAACATGCGTCTCCATTGCACAGAGCTGTTACACTACCCTGCTATTGACAAAAGGGTGGAAATCCAAGCACAGAAACACACAATTAATTCTCATTCGGTTTCCATGATGCATGGATTTATTAATCAGCCGCCACCCATTTTTACAAATTCACACCGATATCCACACATACACAAACACACACATACACACAAACACACAGAGTTGCCACTCCTCTTTCTCTCTCTCTCTCTCTCTCTCTCTCTCTCTCTCTCATTAATTTGAGCTCCTGTGGTAAGCTTGGCACCCTGGCTGTAGGCCTACTACAGCTTGTCTGTTTTCCCTTGCCTTCATCAACATTTCTTTTTCGTTCACTCCATACGGTCTCCCCCTTTTGCCGACGCTATCAGGTGCCACTGTGTTCTCTCTGTTGGAGAAAGGGACATGTTGCACAGTGCCTGCTCATAAAAATCCAAACGCACACTCTCAAATCCCAGCATCCCCCTCTGTTATATGCCTTGCTAAAATCCAAATCACACTCCACATCATATGTCCCATACACAATTATGCATAGACAAATATAGTGTATAAGATCTCATCATCAACCCATTTAAATAGTCGTCATGCGTCATTGATTTCATGGCACATGATGCATGTACATGTCCGATGGGCACTCATGAATGGAGGCCCCCCTCTGGATATTAAGATGAGACAGCATGCATAATGCACCCCCGAAAACTCTTTGTGAGAACAACTGTTTCAATGCATAGACTTCCCTGAATTGGCCACACAAGGTATAATTTCTCTGAATGACGTCCTCGGCACACCATGTGCTTAAATAACCATGGCCGTAGCATTATGGACCATAAGCAAAATAAGGGCGAATAGGGGAGACATGAAACACAT
Source organism: Clupea harengus (assembly GCF_900700415.2). Classification (NCBI taxonomy): domain Eukaryota; kingdom Metazoa; phylum Chordata; class Actinopteri; order Clupeiformes; family Clupeidae; genus Clupea; species Clupea harengus. The sequence goes on from NC_045165.1 coordinate 21,173,623, forward strand.
TCAAATACCACTGGTTGTGGAACTATCATTCTTGAAGCGCTGCATACAATTAAACTCCCAATTAAGTCCCATTATGTTTTTTTTCCACAAACACCAACCACCAGAGAACCCTGCTGTTGCCAGAGACTGTGGATAAACAAATGTCTTCCAGTCTACTCTCTGAAGCAATGCTGACTAATCTGCATGCTTATTATTATAATTAGTGCTTAGAATTTAGGGCCTGAAAATAACCAAAAAGTGGAGGGAAAATAAAAACCAGGACCATGGTGGCTCCCTGACAGTGTCAATCAAATAGTGGATGGCAATGGAATGAGAAAGCATGAGTAACATTCGCGTTTGGAGACAGGATCATGATGGAAGATCTAAAGATTGCATGCCACAAGAGGGCACCATGTAACATGCAATGCCTCCTCTCTTTCTCTCTATCTCCGTCCCCCCTATTTCTCTCTCTCTCTCTCTGTGTGTGGGTGCGGGTGTATTTTTTGTGTCAGTGCACTTTGAGCAATGCATATGCACATCTGCCAGTGCACGAATCAAACACATTTAAACATTGCTTTTGGGAATCAAAGTTCAATGACAATGGCTTATTTTGTCACAGTTGCAATGATCTAAAACATTTTACCCACCAGAAAGACATATTTACATTCTACAGTCCTTTAATCTCTAATGAAACAAATGTGTTCTCATCAAAAGAGATCTGTCTAAGCAGAACAATGCAGCACAGTTCAAAGAAAATGAAAGAAGGCAGAAAAAAGTGACAGGAGAATATGCAGGAACTGAAACTATAAAAAAGACCAGGTGAGTATGGAACTGGGATTCCAACTATAGTGAAACATGTAAAATAAGCATGCACACCAAATAGCCTGGATCGGAACAATTCAGATCCCTGTTTACTCTATATATCATTATACAATAACATGAAGGCATTGGTACATGTGCAGCAGGCAACAAAACAGGCAGCCAAGTATGAACATGAACATCAGACTAATATGCCTATTGTGTAACAGATACTACAGTGAACAGGTGAGGACTGAAGGCCTGAATAACAATGTATTATCACATGCAAGCCTTATTTCCCCTCCATTCAAAACCACATAACTCCAATGCTTACTGTCTCCCTTCCCTCATCACATGTGGAGAACAATTCCCTCTTGCGCCCCCGCATCTCGGCTCCCATCCTCTCTTCCCTCTGACCTTAATTAGATGCTGTAGTTCTCACTTGGCGGCACAATGGCCTGTTGTGGAAGAAGCTCACTGGAGGACGTGCTTGCCAACAGCCCCTGGACACACAGCTGTGAGGGGAACAGTCGCTCTTATCTGTCTCTCCGCCGGCACAGAAAATGTGACCCAACATCAAATGGTCCCTTTCGGCGGGATGTGCGTACGGCCGCAGCTTCCTCACGTCGGATGCTTGGACGGCTAACACGCAATTTAGTATGGGGGAAATAAAGGAGACCAGAGAACTCTTTTCATCTCAAGTTCACACCATCAGTGATCTAACTGCAGACCAGCTGATCCGCAGGCTTGTGACAAGTTGACCCTTTGGTTGGAGATACAGGACTTTTTTTAAATTACCAAATGAAATGAATGCACAAGTCATGTATTTAGCATTCAAAAGCATATTAATAAGAAATGTAGTGATTGATTGCCCCGATCACTTGATCTTCTTGTTTGTGACATTGCTTGTGCAACAGCTGCTGTTGCATGCAATGACTTGTTGACTGACAAATCACAATATGTGGACTGAGATCAAAGACAAAATGGCATAGTTGTATCATCGACTGCTGTGTCTCAAAACAGTAATACATGGCCATCTGCTCTCATGTTCGCATACTTACTATTGGGGCTGTGAACAGCACCAACCCAGCATTACATTGCACCAAACAAGTAAGAATAGTTAAATTATGCAAAATGAGCAAGATTGATCAGAAACATCATGGTTCTCTGAGGCATTTGTCAGCATACGAAATTCTCTTCTTTACAGCGAGGAAATGAACCTTAAAGGTGTGCTGTTCTCTAACTAAGGAGAGGGAAAACCCCATGGAGTGGGAAAGTGGATAAGTGCTAATGAGAACGAGACGTGGAGAAAAAACTGTGCGCAGAAACCAGATATGGCCCTATTCACCTGGTAACACGGAGAGAGGGAATGCATTTAGCTCAGTCCATTAAACTGCAAATCCTCTGAGGCAGATATCACTCTTGGACGTAGCTTTGTGTTTGTGTGTTTCAGCTCACGGCTAAACACTCTCCTCAGACTGGGAGGGCTTGATGGGGCGTGGTGTTTCCAAACTTCAGCTCCCCCAGTGGCTCTGGCAGAACATCAGTGATGAAGTTACGTCCTAAAGTGAGTGGGGGATACGGCAAAAGAGGGGGGGGGGGGGGGGGGCCCGTCTCCTCTTTCTACAGAATGTAATCCAGTATCACATTGCAATGTAATATGCTTGCCTAAATAAGAAGCATCTTTCAAATTTGCTGTGAACTGGCAGTGCAGAGATCTCACTAGTGCATGTTTTTGCTAACTCTCCTTCAGAGCGATGAAGTCATGCCACAGGCCTCCGGTTATTTGACTGACATCAATGCTGTCTGCTTATGAAACTTATATCTTTAAATCCGATTCGATGTCGCTGTGGATCACACTCACTTCACAAATAAAATAAAATATCTTCATGAGGTCAGGGCAAAGGCATTTGTGGAAGCATTGCAAAGTTTATAGTTTCATTATTTAGAAAAACAGACAGAATTCAACAATTACTTTTTTTTCAACAAATTTTGCACTGATTATTTTGTTTAGCTCATGTCATTGGGCATCAGGGCAACAGGATTCCACTAAGCCGGTGATCTGTCCTTCTGTGCATTGTCTCCATTTGCCATGGTCCTGTGTGTGTTTTCTGTAGTCACAAAAATAAAGACAGTGTAACCACAACAAGCAGATGAAGCTCAGAAAAACAAGCATCCGCATCAGGCGCTGCTCCTGTGGTGAGGGAGGGAAAGCTGGGCCCGGTTGGAGGCTGGAGGCCCCCTGACAGGAAGCTATCTGGGACAAATTAAGATGCCGTTTGTGGCAGCGTGCAACCCCTTCTCTGCCGACATCGCCGTTCCTGGTGGTTAAGCGGCTCTTGGCAGGCGTCAGACGTGCAGTGCCACGTCCATTATAGTGCCATCACACCCTTGCGCCAAGCCGGGGAGCATGATGTCACTTCCCTCCCCGTCACGGTGGTTTGAGGTTGGCCAACTGGTGGCCGTGACAATTTGTGCCCCACTGGGAAGCCGGACTTCTGCCAACACCCGGGCCGCCCGTCGTGAAAAAAAAAATATCCTCCCGAGAAGGAAATCATGGGGGAGAGGAATCCCCTCTCCTCTGGGGGTGGGGGGGCGGGTGCGGAGAGAGGAGTCAGGGGAGGAAGCTGGCAAAGTCTATTCATCTGCCCCTGGATTGAGACGGTGGCCTTCTTGCCCACGTTCGCGCGCTCCGCCTACGCGCTCCGACTCGTCTGCACTCATCCTTCCTCCCCTGTGGCTTTGTAGCTGTGCGGCGAGGCGCGGGGAGCTCGGGGTGAAGGCCTGGCTGGCGCGGTGGGGAGAGGGCCTGGTGTGTGTGGCGAGTGATGGATGGCCTGCGGAGAGGAAGCACAGCGCTGGCGATGAGAGAATGTGGAAACGTACAGATGGCACTGAGCCCGTTTGGCCCCGGCCCGCTTGCAGTTGTGCTGCTTCAACCGCCTTTATTCTGCTGCCAGGCCCGAGTATGGCGGACTAGTGGGATGACTCCGGAAAGGGGCTGAGGTGGATTGGGGGAGGGACACAGAGTTTAGATCAAACAGATCAGTAAGCAACAGAGGAGTGCCAAGGGGGAGTAAGCTGAGCCGAGCCCTTCTTTTTAATCAGATTTCTCATCCAGGGCACTACCTTGGCATCTTCAAATTTACGGTTCGTACCACAGGGCTCATAACATTCACATCCATGCCAGATGTCATCAACATTTTCCATGATGCAAGTAATTTGAATGGCTAATAAATATATACGCAAAAATCAAAAAAGGAAGAGAGATACTTTTAAGATCTGTCTGTTAGTTAGTATTTTATTTCTTTCTCCAGGGAAGGGAAAAATACGAGCAGACTAATGCCTAAACCCATGCGGCATGATCGATCACTCAGTTGCATCTAGCGGAGTCCCAAGGAGTCATGGGACAGTGTGATGAGGTCAGGCGCATTTCATGGAGCGCGGCGGAAATCAGCATATAATCAGCGTTCGTCTCCCTCTCCTCCCTGCACAGCGCTGCCTCACTCATATTTTCACAGTCGAGCGCCCCTGTTTTATGGGCCCTGCCTTCCTGTTCTGTGGCAGGGCAGCCGTGCCAGTCGCCGTGGTTACAATAAAAGCTAATCATTTCAATTTCCTTGTATCTTATTTCACTCACTGACTTTAATCACAGCCTAAGGGAGGCGCCAGTGCTGTTGGTGAACAGCGTCTGTGAAAGAATGAAAAAAAGAGGGAGTGAGGGAGAGAGAAAGGGAGTGAGAGAAAGAGAGAAGGAGGGAGTCAGAGAGCTGGCGATACAAGAAGAGGGGCTACGATTTTTTTGCAAGAGAGAGCCACATCCCAGCTGCAGTTTAATGATTACTATGGATGCTTAGACATTTTCAAGCTTCAAGCAACAACAGAATGCAGAATTGTTTAGGAAAGTGCAGTGAACAGAGGAACATTCAACTCAAGTTCAAAAGATTAACTTGCATTTCAAAAGACTGACATCAAGGATGGACAAAGTGGAAAAAGTCTCTGAGCTTGTGTATGGGAGAAAGAGAGAAAGAGTACCAAGGGAGAAAGCAAGGGAGAAAAAAATACTACCTTGTAAGATCAAGTTCAATCTTACAGACATACCAGTTTTAGTTGGCCCTGTATGAATGTATGCTGAAGGTCTGTGCAGTGTTGGTGTAACAGTGTGTGTCAGGTTTCGGTATCTCTGTGTAGAGTCAAATACAAGGGGCCTCAATCACACCATTCCTGTAACAGTAATGACCTGGGGGGGATTTGTGGGCATGCGACTGGAGGGCATGGGCTCTTTGTAATCCGTTGCAGAGCTGAACAAAGCAAATAAGCCCAGACGCCGGTGAGCTGGGAAATTCACTTAACCCCTCATCAGACGCAGTCGCTGCCTTAAGTTGAAGCACATGCTGGAGTCAACAGGAGGTTTGAGGCATGGGGAGGTAGGTTGCCACCCCACCACCCCAAATCCCTGTTTGGGGACTGGACTGCCCACTTGACCTCAGGAAGATCCATCAGCATTTGACCCTTCTCATCTTCCAGTACACAGATAACACACACCACACACACACACACGCACACACACAGACGCATGCGTGCGCACATACATACAAATATATGCATCTAGGGAGGAGAATGAAATATTTACACAGGCTAATGGCTGACTAAGTCTCTTGAACTCAGCAGACCAGAGCTCCTCTCTCTCCATGCCCCCACACAGCCTCTCCTGAAAGCTCCCTCCTCTCATTTCAGTGGGAGCCTGGGATGCGACCACACTCCCTGAGATGAACTTACAGGAGTCACAACAGTGGTCAGACAGCGACTGGCCTGGACGTCGTAATGGGCGCAGGAGTGTACCTGGCATATGGAATCAAAAGGAATGGAAAAGGCCTGCATTTCTTTGACTGCGGTCTGTCGGCTATTTACTGGATACGTGTGGCTTGTGGCTTTTTGCTTTTTTCGCCCATTAGTGCGGCTGCTTGTTGTTTGCCTGCCGGATGGTGTACGGTAAATGCCTCCTGTCGGTCGGCCACACTGGAAGGCACGGTGGCCGCAGAAACCCCTGAGACAGAGGTGGACTGATGAAGTCTCTTTCCTCTGTCTCTGTTTCTCCTCCCGATCTACACTGCGTTCTCCCTGCCTTTCGTCAGATGAGCATCTCATCCCCATCTCTCTCACTCACTACCTCTCCCCTTCTTTACCTCTTTCCAGCTATTCCACCCCAACCTCTCTCTCTCTTCTACCCACTGTTCTCTTTTTCAGTGTGCCAGTCTGTCTGTTCCTCTCTCTGTTGAAAGGAGGTATAGCACCATCCATCCAGTGCTCTGAGGCTTTCCTGTCTGACCAGGTTAACCATTCTGCCCATTCAGCAGCAGTGTCGGGTTCCCCCACATGGTTCCACTTACCACCACCCAACGGCCACACGCGCCCCCAGACAGGGCCACAGGCAGCTGGGCAGGCAGCACCAGGGACTGAGGTCTTTTGGATGTTCTAGGCAGCATACATTGATTGGGCTTAGGCTGCCCATACAAACATGTGACATACGTTTTAGGTTCTGTCATTGTCCTTATGAAAACTTTAGAACAAAGGTGTAGAATTCAATGTAGATTTAGGGGTACAGAGGATTTAGCATAAATGTTGAGTTTTGATATACAGTACATATCTATATACTCTCTGTCTCTATGTGTGCATGTAGTTGGGCAGATAAGAAGTGTGATTCTTAAATTGAACTCAGGACAAAAAGCAAGTTTAACAGTTAACATTTTTTTATGTGTATTCTTGCCCATCGAAAATCCAGAAGACCTTTTGTGAACGGCTCCACCTGACAAAGTAGCCCAGTGAGAGACAGAAAAAAAAAACATCATTCGATGGAAATCTCTATTTCATCCCGTGGAGACTCAAACTGTTCCTAATAATATCAACTTTAATCTCTGCTCTGAGCCCCAAGACAGAACGTAATGGCTGCTCTTAATTTCCCTTTCCAGTCAGGGACGATGATAATTCTCTTATTTGCACGAAATTTTAATCCCTCAACTCCGACACATAATCATTGCGAGGGAGGGCAGGAGCTACCTGGGTAATGCGCTTAACAGAAATTAACTTGGTTAGCTGAAGGCTCCGTTTGAAAATGAGAAAGTGCTGATGCTCAAAATCAATTTCCTTACGACCAAATTACTCCCACTTTGGCTTAGGATTTCACCTAAATGGCCAAACCTTAAAACACTGATACAAATTTTATCAAATTAGAGCCTGATCATATAGTTCAAGTTATTCTTAATGCTATTTGGTTTATTTATTGACATTCTGGAGAAGCACAAAGCTTTGGTTGGGGGATGAAAGAAGTCTTTAACCCTTAGTGTATATATGGTGTGTGTGTGTGTGTGTGTGTGTGTGTGTGTGTGTGTGTGTGTGTGTGTGTGTGTGTGTGTGTGTGTGTGTGTCTGTCTGTCTGTGTGTGTCTGTATGTGTGTGTGTGTGTGTGTGTGTGTGTGTGTGTGTGTGTGTGTGTGTGTGTGTGTCTGTGTGTGTCTGTATGTGTGTGTGTGTGTGTGTGTGTGTGTGTGTGTGTTTGTGTGTGTGTGTGTGTGAGAGAGAGAGAGAGAGAGAGAGTGTGTGTGTGTGTGTGTGCAGAAGCAGGATATCTGTGTTGGTGAGTATGATGTGTGTATGATGGCACATGGGCCACGTGTATTGAACACACATTACTACATAGGGACAGGCTAGAGCCACAATGGTAAGAGCAAAACAATTTTTTTTACTTTTCATACCCCATTCATGATATGAGAATTCATGAAATGATCATTCTCTAAAACCCACAAACACAGCTTCATTCATCACATAATCTGTAACCATTATCTGTAACAATGTGATAAGCATGATTTTGAAGAATTGGTTTTTAAAAAGGTCAAATATTTAATCCCGCAGATCAAAGACTGAGCTTCTATGGTGCTCAGCCCTTTGGTCACCTTGTAATGAGACTGATACAGCCGAGTTGAGAGCAAGTGTAAGGGGAAACAGCGTTCTGAAGACAGCCTTGCGTTGAGTTGGCTGGGGTGCCCTGTGTTATAACCTGTGTGTGTGTGCGTGTGTGTGTGTGTGTGTGTGTGCCGAAGCAGGATATCTGTGTTGGGTTGGGTGGGGTGCCCTGTGGCTTTGTGCTTGTGGGGATGCAGTGGCAGTGGCTATGGATCTGTGGAGGCTGTGGGTGCAGGAGCAGACCACCTGAGCAGGCCACATCATAAACAACCCGCCTGGGTCACCTCCCTCCACCTTCCAGCCTCCCCCATGGCCTCCTACCTCAGCTCTGTTCAGCACAGAACGTCTGTATGTATCCAGAGGGTTAGGACACCAACACAGTGAACGACTATATGATGCAGTTATTCTAATGTGGAATTTCTCTACACATCAAAGCATATAACAAAAGAGACTAAAGAGGTAGAACACTGTTTTTATTGTAACATGCTGGAGTAGTTAAAATCCATAGAAATCCATGAAATTCATTATTACTATCATGAAAATTCAAAATTGTAAAAGTTTGTCTGAAAGCTTTAAGTTAACATTTGGGATGGAAGGAGGTACATAATGACGCCCTTGTATCCAGTGGCATTCTAAGCACAGCAGTGAACAGGGCCTTCACCTCTGCACCAATGCTCCGCATTACTTACTGTGCCCGGGGCCGATACAGTAACGATCTATCCTCTGGAGTTATCTCCTCCATGTCTGCCCAGTGGGTCACTATAATAACCTTTGTCAGCTCTTTAGGCGTGAAGACGGTGTATTGTAACCATTTGGGCCGAAACGGGCCGGCTTTCCCGATATTGACTCAAACACAATGAGGGCAGCAGGAGGGGCCGCGTGGCCTAAAGTGACACTAATGGAGCACTGATGACAAAACAAGGCGAGCGTGGGGACCACTTTCCAGGCTTTTTAATTCTTAATGCCGTCGCCTCGGGTTTCAGCGTGCCCTCTACCAGCCGCGCGGGGCCCAGGGCTCAGCGGATCAGCGTCGGGATTAGGATTTCCTCGCGCGGAAATGGTCACGTGATTTACTGTTGCTGCCAGGATGCTACAGGTGCCCCTGCGCTGGGGCGCGCAGGATAAAATGACTCCGGAGACGCTGCCCTCCACATCCACACCACAGTCCTCCTCCACCCGGGCGGAGACCGGCTGGATTGTAGCTGAGCTGAGGGCCTGCGTGAGGGTGGGGGGTGGTGGAGGGATTGACCAGCACGTCACCCTATACTTTGGAAAACACTCCTGATGGCGATGAAATATTAATGGGAGAATTATATCCTGAAAGCTGTATCGCTGTTACATGGAACATGTAAATCGGCCCAATCTGCGAGGGAATTGAAAGGGGAACAATTACACTACAAGAGTTCTTAATCATTAATTGTTATCATTCATTTACTCATGTATTGTTTGTTGGTTTCCTCAGCTGTCTCTTTTATGAGCAGTATCAAATCTATAGTGTTTCACTGTTTAGTAAATACATATTGTTTCCTGGTTTCAACTGAACTGTGTCTGCTGTACACTAGATAGGTACACACACACAGTCATGAAAAATATATTTCTTTTAGTTCTTAAAAATGGGAAGCACACAAAATATTCTACACAACGAGCATGACTTTTTTTTTGCCAATCACCCTGACTGGAAACCTAAGCACTGCACTATTTGCTGTCAATACCTCTGCGTTAAGGAGAGGTGTCTGGTGTTGTTGATGAACTGCCGTGAGAAACTTTTTGATGACTTTGTCTCATCTGATTAAGCTGCTGATAAGGTCTGATCTGCGTCTTTTGTCGGACAAGGAGAGAAAAAACATGAGTGATTTAATTGCTGTTGTTTGATTAATGAGGCAGCTATTTGTCTGCATGTCTGCATTCCTCAGTAAGGACTCAGTTCATGCATGTCCCGGCTAAAATGGAATGTTAGGCTGGGTGGCTGTTGGCTCTCTGTCACACTCCTCCCAACTTCTTGCGAACTGGCTACTTATGTATGTGGTGTGTGTGTGTGTGTGTGTGTGTGTGTGTGTGTGTGTGTGTGTGTGTTGTGTGTGTGTGTGTGTGTGTGTGTGTGTGAATATGTATACGTGTACGTGTGTGTGTGTGTGTGTATGTGTGTGTGTGCACAATGTGAGCGTTTATGTATATTACCAGCTAGGTTGGCACGAATGGTAATGTCACAGAACACTTATAGTGCAAAGGCATGACGAGGCAATTGTGTGTGTATGGTTAATGACACAGGTATCCGTGACATTCCAGTGACATTTATCAGTAGATGACTCAATAAGGCGTCATAATGCTTTATGCCTCCGGGAGGTGGGGCGGGGGAATGTCTGTGAGCACATGTGTTTGAGCAGTCGGGGGCAGGCATGGCTGCGGCTCTGTGTACACACATCCAAAGGTATTCGGGCTGTGGCGACAGTGCAGTCAGAAGAAATGGGGGGGCCTGTGGCCTGAATGAGCCATTCATGTTGTGGGAGGTTTAAAATACTCTCGAGCGGGTCCGGTCGAGCTGCCTCAGCTAATGCCGTCTGACTCGAGCCAGCCGAGCCATCACGCCACCCACATTTCAAACAAACCACGCGTTTCAGGCCCGATCAGCACCGCCGACTGGAACAACAAACCTGATGCAAGATAATGGTTAACCAGAAGTATGAGGCGAGGTTTTGAATAAAACAAACACCAGCCCTCCCACACATGATGATATTTGGGCTAGGAGCTGTTGCCACAGAAGCTGTTTGATAGGTAGATCTGACGGGTGAGCCGCCGCTCATGATGCAACCATCCCCTGAAGCTGTTTCAACCCTGTAGTTCTGCAGTGCCACAAAGCAGCATTGTTTGTGTGCTGCTCACTTGCACTCGTTCTGACATAACCTTACAATTCAAGTGAGGTCAGGTAACCACTAACCATTTTTTTCATTCCCACATGTGGCTTTTTAATAGTTTTTAATATAGTGTTAACCAGATTTTATGGTGTGATGTACAGCTAACGTGCTGCCAAAGAGAGGTCTCCAAAGAGTTGGTCCACATTGAATGGTAGCTAATATAGAGAGCCCATAGTAGAGTGGTGGCTAATATAAAGTCCCAAGTTTGCAGACTGAACATGAAAGCAACTGAAAGGAGTATGATTATGTCTGAGTTGTTTCCTGTTTACACTGTCATCTTCACCAGGCTAAAATAACTACACTGATATGGCCATATTGATTAATAACATTAACTTCATTTAATTTTGCTCTGTGAAACTGTGCACAGCCTTTTGGATCCTAGAGTTTGGTTATCTGTGTGTGTCTGTCCATATGTGCCACAATACCCCTGCAGGACCCCAAAGACCCCTTTGAACCCCAATTAACTTTATACCTTATACCAACAGCATTTCACTGAAAATTGCTCTGGGTCAATGTTGCTAAAGCAACCACCAATAAAAGCATTTCATAGATATTCATGCTGTGTCACAACTCTGAGCTGCCATGCAAAGCATTGTGGTGGAATGCTTTGGAATTAGATTAACTTTGTTTATCAAATCATTCACATTTAATCTCCCTTCATTTGTGAGTCATCAAGGACTCCACAGGCCTATCTGTGCCATTCCGTGACTTCCATAGGCCTCCAGTGTAGTTATATTAATTTATCAGCAAGAGTGATAACAGGCCTGGATTGTGAATGTTGTGTGTCTGACGCTACAGACAGTGTTGTAATGTAATAGAAGGAAGAATGTAATGAAACTAGTAGTTTAACTCCTCAACTCCAGACCGCTGTGAAGGCATGCCCAGATATGCCTATAAACATATCCCTCCCTGAATGGATGGGCTGTTTCTTGAAGTGAGAGACAATATATGCGTATAATTAAAATGCAAATATTAGAAATGTGAAGTGGCTGATGTAAGTGTTAAGAGCCCACAGAAGTGATCTCCGTGCTTCTTCAGGTCAGCGCTGTGGTGCTAGCTTACATGACCTACCAATGACACAAGTTAATAATTCCAATGCAGTGGTGTCATGTTTGTTTCCTCCCTCCGTGGTATTCTAATCATTTTTAAAGCATGTGTTGCATGAGTGGTGGTTAAATCCACAAGGGCAGTATAGTGTCTTAACCAGCAAAGCAGCAAATATGGCCATTTATGGCATTAATTACATGGTCAAAGATATACACTTCAGAAAATGTACAGCGGATGGGTAAAATCCATGGTGGGGTTTCAAAAACATCAGTGTGTACAGCAGATTGTCTGTTTGAATGTCACTGTTAATGGCAAAGGGAGAACTACAGTTATGGTAAGATTTCTTTCTTGGGTAATAAAGAATGGGAGAAAAAATGGTCATTATGGCCATGAAAGTGTTGAAGGGGCGTTACCTAGGCGAACATCAGAGCATATAATGGACTGCCTCTCTTTGATAATGTCACATCTCAACGTGACGGACACGTCATCGGTCAGTCAGTGGAAGTAGGATTGGAATGAAACTAGTAGTTTATTCCACAACTCCTGAAAGCTGTCAAGGCATGCCCAGATTGTACAGGTGAGTTAGATGAAGTAGCAGGACTTTTGTTTGATATGTAGAATGTCTTTCAGAAAATATTCTTCTTGACACACTAGTACTAGGTTACACACGACATATATGACATTATTATATTGCGGTGCATTTAAAATGAGACCCATATAGCATAAGTTAATGCAGTGTGCGCAAGTTTGAGCTGCATTATATATATACAATAGATCTTCTCTCTTTACTCTTAACACCTGGCTATCTGGGGTTTGGATGGATGTTTCTTTGTGCTCTCAGTGTGTGTATCTTTGTGATTTTACCTGTACTCAATAACGAGAAAAAAGAACCATTCAAGTAAATCAGTGTCAAGACTATTTCGAATGCTTCATCCTTTCACACTTTCTGATATTCTTGACCCAGATGAAGACCATAGGTATGAAACTGATTCTGATGATCACTGTGATAACAGGCACGTGCATCGTATCTGTGACACCTATCGATGGATTAACAAACTCTAAACTGGCATCCATAATACAGAGAGTGTCTGATGAGTAAGTGCCATTGGTAATATATTTCTCATTGGTAGCCATCTTCTTAACCAGTAACACTTTCAGAATGCTATTGATAACTAGCACAAATTGAAGACATACTGTATATATATTTCATGTTCAATGTTCTATGAGCCACAAGAATGGAAAGGAGCCTCAAGACTGTGTGAATGTGTTCTCCGCAGGCTTGACCATAATAAACTACAGGCAGAAGTCCAGGCAGAGACTGAAGCACAGGGTAATGTAGAGGGTAAACGCAAGATGCCAAGGTAACTTCATCACTATAAGCATCATCATTGCTTTTAATTTAAGTCCTTCCTGTCTTGATTAATCAGACCAGAATCAGAATCTGGTTTTATTGGACAAGTAAGTTTGCACAAAAAAGGAATTTGACTTGGTAAAGTGGCTCTCAGTGTGCTTACACAGAATATACATCACAACACAAAACAATACAAACAGTGCAGGGTTAAGTATCTGAAACAACATCTGAAAGACATTCACAGTCTGAGGCTAATGGAAATGGGTGTGATAAAAATGTACTAATGTGTTACCTACACACCGGACAATGCTACTCTTATATTTCAGTCTCCTAACATCTCCTAACTTAACCTGACAATCTTTGTGTAATCTGATTTTAGATGCGACATATGTGCAATGTTACTTGTCAGACAGATTTGACCATTTAATTATAAAATTATTTTTGCTGCTATGTTTGAGTGTGTGTGTTTTTTCTTCATATAGGGGTGTGCAGTTCTCCATTGCGCTCAAGCTTACTCAGAAGGACTGCAGTAATGGCTCAACTAAGAGTTTGAATGTTGTTGATTTCAAAGCCATAAGAGGAGTAATGGCAAAAGGTGAAATATACAGAAAGGGACCAATCACAGCAGCTATTCCACTGCGTAGGTTTAACAAGGATGGTAAACCACACACGGAGCACTCTGAAAGGCGAGTGCTAAGTAGCACTACGACAGACGGTGTGGAATGCCTCATCTTCTATACGTACAACAGCCCTTGCACAAAACATTGTCTTGGTACAGATCTGGAGTTGAATATTTCTGATGTTGTTTCAACATGTAAATGAGGGATACAAGGCATTTGTCTTTAGCACAATATATTACAAGGATTTAGATAAAACTAAAGAGGAGATCTATACACTGATGAAGCAAATTGAAGGACCAAAGCTCTACTGCTGTTATGAAACCACCAATGGTGTGGAGTGTTTTGGATTCAACATGAATGTGGGCCCAGATCAGCACTGCCTGTCCCAGATGGAATCAAAGTAGACTGCAGACCACTGCAAGACAACGATGAAGTCAGTGACAATATGTGTAACTTGTAGATAAAATGTAGAAAAAACTAGTACATCACCATATTGATAATGAAATTGGAAACTGGACAATACACTAGGCCACTGATAATTATGCTGCTTTTTTTAATGTGACTCTTAAATTGATACTGTTAGGATGAATTAAAAGTTTCTATGACAACTGGTTTTGATGAGTCATACTCAAAGACCCACAAAGAATCACAGAAATGCAGTCTTTATTCAGAAAGTTGGACCCTCACAACATCATACTCCTTATGAAGACCGGGCCATGACTGCAACAAACACTTTAGAAGTAGAACTGTAGATGACAGCTTGGGTAAAATCTCTGTTGAGTTTTCAGAAACTGCAAAGTGCAGATCATCTGCTTGAAAGGCACTGTTAACAGGACACTCTGCAGTGCCAAACCGCTTCAAACAGCAGCCAAACAAGATCCATATTGTTCCTGTGCCTGCCTAAAGTGGCCATAACCTCAGCCCAGCCTCATAAACAAGTTCTAATTGCTTTAATTATCGTATAATTTCAAAAATATGTTTTAATACGAAGACTACCCTTTTTATTTCCCCACAGTGAAGGGAAATAGGGCTCGGCCTCTGTAACAAACTCAATATGTTCATTATGTAAACACCTTGAGAGGGCGGAGACATGGAGAAAGTGGGAGAGTGAAAACGACAGATGAGAGGAGGAGAGGAACAAATGCAACACTGGATGGGGCTGTTTGGTGGGAACCTCCATGTATATTTAAAGCCAGTATAGATTATGAAACCCATTTCTACACGAGGGGAACTATGTGTTTTGCTCTTCTCGTTGTTAAGGCCGAGGTACTCGGAGAAGCCTCTGGAGGAAGCTGTGTGAGCGTTTCACAACTGCTTCCTTCCTGTGCTGAGGGGGCTGTGCTGGCGAGACCGGTGCAGACAGACGACAGGGGTGAATGGGAACGCCTGTTCAATTCCTCAGGAGAACCCCCTGTCTCTGCGTGCCACCCTTAAATGCCGGAGAGTTTAACATGAGAGATATGGGAAAGAAAATAAACCACAAAAAAAACTGGGCCCCCATATAAATATCTCTCTCTCTTACTTTCTGTCAACCCCCTCAGTCTCCCCTCTCCTTCCCTCTCTGTCTTTCTGAAACACTCCTCTCAGTCAGTTTTCTTCCTTTCGAAAATGGCATCTGTCCTTTAACACCTCTGTAAATAGAAATGATGTGACTCTCACAAGAATTAATTCAGTGACCAAAAAGTCACAGACAATAAGTGTACCTCTGAGACCAACTATTCAGCAACGGTAACAAATATTATACATGAATCTGTATTAGAATCCACAACATATGTCAATCTCAGAGTCCAATTAGCATGAATGCACACTAGAAATAGCCAGAGATGACTGGAAGCCGTGTCTGCATCGCATTGCAAACAAGTTCAGCTGTCAATAACATGCACTGTGAATGGAAGAAGAATGTTAGCAGCGGGAACCCAACACAGATTCAAACCAAACACATGAATATTTCCCTCCCTCCGTCTCTTTATCCTTCCCCTTCTCCTTGCCTTTTCCACTCTCTCTGTGGGGGTGAGAGTGAAAAAGAAATATGGCTTTCATTTGCAGTCAAAGAGCCTCAAAAAGAGCACGTCACAAATTCAAATGTGATTTTGCTCCTCGTAAAACACACGCATACACACACACACACACACACACACAGACACAAACCCACACTTGCACTCTACATGGACATACACATCCACACAGGGGGAACAAGAGCGAGGAAAAGATCCAGGGGCTGCCGTTTGGCCGCTCTGAGAGCCGTGACAGGCGGCGGGACGATGATGTGAAAAGTTAATGGGCACAAGGCCGCCACGGCCGCCGCTGCCGCCTCCTGACACAGACGGAGGGGCTGGCGGGAGTCGGCCGCTCTGATGGATGAGGCGTTGATCTCATCGCCGCCTGACAGCTTCTGGGAAAGCAGCTCGCCTGCCGCCTGGGCCTCAGATAAAGAAATATGACGCGCAGCAGACCAGTGAAGGCTGCCGCCCCCCCCCTTCTACCTCCCCCCAGATGTAGACCAAGGTGGCCAGGGTGTTTTGTCATCCGTGGTCCTTTCCGCCAGCCAAGCAGCTATTAAATTCAGAAGTGGGTGAGATTTGTGTTCTGACTGTGGTCTCAGATACCGGAGGTAATTCCTGCAGTAGATGAATTAGTTGGATGAAGTGGTGAAAAGGTAGATGAAGTGATGGAAGAGACAAAATATTAAAACAATGACAGGACAATGCACTAAACTGTGTTGCAGGATTGCTCAATTGAATCTAATGTTATTTGTGTAGCACCATTAAAAAGGCCTGGACGCCAGAGCTTTGCCCTGCCCGCTACAGTGTAATATTTACATGCAAACAGTACATTTATATCTCACCCTTTGGGCTCTCTAACAGGTATCCAGCAAATGGAGATGCTGGCTTAAAAGGCCTTAACTTGGCATCCCATCCATTTTCTACACTCTCTGCTCTCCGCTCTCTAACTCTCTCATGACCTGGGATAATTTGTGAATTTTCCAGTGTTTGCAGACTGGGCTTGTTCTGCAACATTGACAGCAAACTCCAGCTCTTTCATCCAGGCCCCATTTGCAAGTGCCATCAGAAGATGTTTTCAGCCCGAGCCCTAATTGCTAACATCTTCTGTGACGATGACATCAGCCATGCCATCAGAAAGCGTGATCAGGCCCATATGGGATGAGATGCCTGCAATGACTCACCAGTGTCTTTTGTTTGCACTCGCTCCCGTGGACCTCTCTTCTTTCTTCTTGTTTAGCTTATCTCCTCGTCGCTTCGCTTCTCTCGTCTGCTCTCTCTCTGTCTCCCTGTCTCTCTCGATTATGCTCCAGAGCCATTATTCATCCACGGCTCAGGTCACCAACCCCTCCACCCCCAACCTTCTCCCTTTACAGGGGTGTTAATCTGGTACGAATCTACTGGTGGCTGCACTCTCATGTCTGCACAGTCAGAGAACCTACCACTATACTCCTTTCCCCCTTTTCACAGTATCTGTTCTTCATTCTGAGTGAAGGATATGAAGAGGGAAGAGGAGAAGGTTGGGGTTGGGGGAGTGCCAGGCTTAATGCTGTGCAGTAATGGCAGTTTCTTAAAGAATAAAACAAACCTTAGCATTGTGCTAGGTGGAGTTAGCCAGTCTGCAGCAGAGCACTGACACCAACCCTTCTTCAAATAGTTTTGGGGTTGAGGTAAAATGCCAGTAGCTACAACTTAGAGGGGTTCTCTCAGAAGATTGTCTTACTTTTAAGAAACACTGCAAAGATCCATTCACACTTTTGCAAGGGGTGCTCAGTCTCACCTTCAATGGAATACACGTACGTGATGTTCTTATGACATTAAATGAGTGTTACCTGCTATAAAGATGATATCACAAATATTGCTTGTCTCTGCAAACCATCTGTCCGTGTACAAGAACTGCATGGTACCTGGGCACAGCCTTTGGGGGTGACCATGATTAAGGGGCTCCTGTCCTCCTTCCATGTCTGTTTACAAGAGACTTCACTTAGCAGCTTTTACTACACATGGTCTGGATACATACCTTAGACACGTCTTTATTACAGTTTGCTTGCATTGGTTTAAGTTCAGTAAACATTCTTTTGCCCCTCAGTGTTGCCCAAATCATGCCACAACACACATAATACTATAAAGGACCCTTCATCAGTGTGTTGTAAATAAGACTTTTATGGTTTCCTTGACTTGTGCCCATAGGAAAGTCCCTGAAGGTTATTCACAGCCTTGTGACTGGACAAGTGTGATCTGTGAGAAATTTCTAATACTGGGGAAGCAAGTCACCAGTAAACACACATCCATCAAATAAATACTGCCTGTAGTCCACTGGCACACAGACTGATGAAGCACTTGAGTAGATGACTTTTAAGGATACTTGTACTCATGGATGGGGTAAGCAGGGAAGAACAACCCGCTACTTTCAGTCCCACGTCATCCTCCATACACTCTTCTGTCACATCCCTGTCTCATTCATTCCTCTAAGGCACCTTCCCAAACGTGATTCAGTGCCTCTTCAGCATGCTGATGTCCCATGGAAGGTCGACTCCCTCTCCACCCCCCAACCCCCATTCCCATCTCCTCTCCACCTCCAACTCCTCCTCCTCCTCCTCCCCCTCCAGTCGACCTCCACACATGGACTCATTGATCCAGAGGAACAGATTCATTTCAGATTCCTGTTACGATACATCTCATCGATCTTGCCATCTCCTCTGATTAAGCATTTGAGTAGAACACTCTGACGGTGGTAGACTGATCAGAGGCGAGACTCCCACAGGACCCAGAGGGGGAGGTGGAGGAGAGATGGAGAGAGAGGGAGGATAGAGGAGGAAAAGAGGCTCAGAACGGAGAAGAAAATGGGAATAGTGTGATAATGATGAATAGCAGCTACTGCTGACTAGATCAGTAATCTCTCCTCTGACATTTTTATTTCTACTAGGAATCTGTGGCAAAAAAAGTCATTTATTTTGCGCTTTCCTTCTCTCCCTGTCTTACCACCAGTAAACCCACAGCTTCTGTACCCATCTACCCATCCATATATTCTTCTCGTACATATATACATTCTCTCTCTCTCTCTCTTTCTCTGGAGGAATAAAACAGCGATTGAAGAAGTAGCCCACCCCAGGGGTTGAAAGCTTGACTCGGGGCCAGGCCTGAAAGCTGTTTTCACTCAAAACATTGTCGGCATGCCCAAACATGTTGGAGGAAGTTATTTGTAACAAGGGGATAGGGAACTATCCTTTAGATCTGTCATCGGCCCCGGGAGGGAAGAGCTCGGCGTGCAGCGCTGGTAGTCCGCACAAGCCAATCAGACGACAGGAAGGGAAAATAAACAAAGGGGTGTGGAGGATGGATGCCGCGAGAAGAGGCTTCTCCTGGGCCTTTTCCGAGGGGGTTTGGAGGACTCTGCACAATGACTCATCCGTGGCTCCTGCGGTTGTACAGTTTCCTAAGGGCTACCGCTGGCTCCCCTTTCTCTCTTCATCCCTCACTCCATCCCTCTCTCTTTCTCTCTCCCTGTCAGGATGCTTCTCTCGTGACCCATAGGTGTAGGAAAAGAGGGCATTCTGACACCTGCTCTGGGCATCTCAGGCAGACTGTCAGATGTGGGGAGGAGTTATGGTGAGGAGTGGCTCCTAACAGACATCTGTTCAGCACTCTGACACCTTTATGAGCACAACCACCACTCTGCTGCGCCACCACATCAGAGATATCATAAGAGAGGCGACAAATCACTGACGGGAAGATTAATGGCGAGTCAGGGGGAATCCGTAATGCTAAACATGGCAGATTTGTAACTGGAAGTCCTGCCCTGTATCATTAATAGGCAATCACGTCTCACCTGAACGTTCTGTTTATTTCCACCGTTACCATAGCAACAGCCACGCCACAACATTTGGTGCATGTGCAGTGAGCAAGTCAACATGAAGAATAAAGTATTTTTTAGCCTTATTTGAGCAGTTGGGGAAAATGTTCACACCACTGCGGATTCACATGATGTACCTTTAATGTCTGTATGACCATCCTATGTGGCATTACGGAGTCGCTGAGTGGCGAGACTTGCCTATCAAGACTTTGGCCACATTCATCCCCTTGAGATGATCTCAGAGCTACTGAGGCTCCCCAAACCTAAAGATGAGCTCCCACTCCCACATAGTACAGTACATATTGTTGGTCAATAATTGCTCCTGAAAAAGTTCTGTGAATTTGAATAGTTAAAAGAACTATCTATTATTATTTGCCTACAGCTGACTGCACCTCTCTGCAGACTTTGTGTGTTTGAATGAGGTGCGGCTTACTTTTGAGCTTCTTTAATGATACAGTGCATTCAGAAAGTATTCAGACCCCTTCACTTTTTCATATTTTGTTATGTTGCAGCCTTTTCATTTCCCTCATCAATCTTAACTTAGTACCCCATAATGACAACACGAAAACAGAATTTTAGAATTTTTTTGAAAATGTATTAACAAGGAAAATAAAATATATGTATGAAATATCACACTGACAAAATGGCACCTCCCCAAACAATCCACCATTCACCATAGCAACAACTTGATGCCAAAAAGGTGTTTGACGGGGTAGATTGGTTGGTTGATTGGCTCTTCTCCTCCCACCATATTTCACCAGTTGAATTAAAACACTATATAATGTTAATTACAACAATGTTAACATTGTTGTTAAACCATGTTAATTATAAAGAGGCTCTCGACAAGGATGCCCAATATCCCCACTACTGTTTGCACTTTTCATTGAACCTGTGGCTGCTTCCATTTGGCAATGTGACCGTATCTCAGGTGTCCAATCAAAGTCACACCACCATAACATCAGTCAATCAGTCATCCTCACTTCCATCATATAACCAAGCTCAACTGGGATGCTGAAGCTGGGGACCCGTTGAACGGCAAAATCTATTAGATACCTTGGAATCCACATTTCTCCAAATTTCAACGAATTATTCAAACTCAACTACACCCCCCTAGCACAAGAAATAAAAGACAATCAGGAAAGAGGGAATAAATCACAGCTATCTTTAATTTGCCGAATTTCAACCGTTAAAATGAACATCCTCCCAAAAATAAATGACTTCCATGACCCCAGTCACCCCACCCTTAGGCTGGTTCTTCTCTTCAGTCACTAGATTCTACTGAAAAAAACTCCAAAAAACCACAAACTAAATGATCTGCCCTAAATGATCTAGCATACCCTCCAAAAGCTTAAACAACACGGATGACTCTGGGCTCCATATTTCTTCTACTATTTCCTCTCACACCAATTACCATACATCCGCCACTGGTTAAGTAACACCAATCCACCTTGGCTAGAAATCGAAAATAGTTTATCCCCTCCACCTCCCAATTTAAAAATGACATTCACTTAGACATCAAAAATGTTATCCTAAATATACAATCCCCTGGCACCCGAAGACAGAACAATATCAGTCCCTACAGACAACTGAACCACACTCATGAATAACCTACCAATAGAAATCAGTTGGCAAAGCATATGCAATAACATATTTTCTATGGCATGCAATTCCAAAACCCAACTAATACAGTATGAAGTCCTTCATAGAAACCACATTACTAGCCACAAACTACTGCATGGGCTTCAGCCAAAGTATTGCATGTACAGCCTCAGCAGATGATTATTCCCATGCCCTCCTGCTCTGCCTACACATCCAAAACTTAGGGTCGGAGGTCACGAGCAGGCTATTTGAGATCCTTAGCCTCAGCATTCCCTTATGCCACATCATTGCATTACTTGGTGACGTTTCCACATTCATATTAATATAACTAACCATTGCCAAAATTACCATATTATTGAACTGGAAGGACAGAACCAAAGTATCCAAAACCTACTGGCTCAATCTATTGACAGACTATTCAAATCTAGAAAAAATTGCCGCACCTTTGAAAAACAACACTTGGTTCCCTTTTTTTACAAAACCTTCAAAGCTGATTCCTCTTTCCAAAAACAGCCCCTAATATAATATAATTATAAGTGCTAATATTCTTTTCCACTTTATTTATTTATTTATTTTTCTGCTCTAACAAACCTACAAGGAAAAAAAATGTGCAGATTGTCTGATCTTGTCTGTCTTGTCCCATCATATGTTGTCTGCTTTGTTGCCCATCCTTTACATATAAATATGTATATACAAAGAATGATGTATTTTTGTTACTGTGATGTAGTGTTGTACTGTCCTTCGTATTGTATAATTCTGTAGTAAACACACACACACACACAGACACACACACACACACACACACACACACACACACACACACACACACACACACACACACACACACACACACACACACACACACACACACACACACACACACACACACACACACACACACACAAGGGGTAAATATTTGGACAGGGACTGCCGGATGTTGGTGGGGCTTTCTCTGACTGAACTGGGATACTCATGAGCTGAGCACACACACACTTGCACACACACACACACACACCCATATTGTCAATATTGAACTGAATATGAAGTCAGCTGTTTTTTCTGGTCTGATCATCTCAACCCATAGTTTGAAATTATACTCACTTGTACTCCACGAAGTGTAGAAATATGAATGAATTTAGAAAAAAGGCTCAAAAAGCTCCCCCACTGGACACTGGCACATACACTCTCTCTCTCTCTCACACACACACACATACACACACACACACACACACACCACACACACACACACACACACACACACACACGCACACACACACACTAGGGGCCTGTGGGCAGTATTTGGTGAGGAATCCAGTCTGGAGGTATAGTGGCCCCCTCACAGCTCTGGCCCAGGCTGGGTGGTCTGTGTGGTCTGAGGCTGGGCAGCAGGGCCGTAGGTGGGGCAGCAGCAGACAAAAACGCAGGGAGGTCAGGAAGGTGGCAAACAGCCTGGATGCTGCCCACACATGGAGCCTATGGTCATATTGGACACCACACATGCATGCACGGTTGTGCATGCACACACAGGCAGTGGCACACGCATATACACACACACTCACACACGCATATACACACACACTCACACGCACACACACGCGCACACACACACACACACACACACACACACACACACACACACACACACACACACACACACACATACACACACACACACACACACACATACATACATACACCCACAAGGGGTAAATATTTGGACAGGGACTGCCGGATGTTGGTGGGGCTTTCTCTGACTGAACTGGGATACTCATGAGCTGAGCACACACACACTTGGTTTCACACACACACACACACACACACACACACACACACACACACACACACACACGCACGCACGCACACACACACACACACACACACACACACACACACACACACACACACACACAGACACACACACAGACAAGTCTAAGAGACCACTGGAGTCCTGAGGAAACCTCAACCACTTTTAGAGTCCATCAGCTTTTTCCCTTTCCACTCCTCCAGCAGGCCAGGAACAGTGACTTGACTGAGGGGCCCGTGGTGAGGATAGAGGATTCTTTGCCTCTAAGTTGTGGCTACTGGCAGAAAAAACACAAACATCTCGTCCTCAGACAGAGATCTGGACAACCTGGCTGCCTGATATATTGCCCACCGCTGTGCAGTCGTGTAAAAAAGTGTCATTCTTTAAGTGTGCTGCTATTTATGTTTCGGAAAATATTTTCAGAGGGCCCAGAAAGATTCACTTTTTTTTGGTGACCTGTCATCCCTGGTTTTTGAAAATGAAGAATTTGCTGAAAAGGTCCATTCAAGGTTGCTGAATCAAAGATTTGGAGCGTCAAGGCCACCTTAGTCCAAGCTCTCCCTTCATCTGAGGTAAATCAGCAGTTACATCTCACCTCCATATATAAACTAAGGGCTCTGAACTCTCCATTTAGCAGAGTCTAAACAAACAGAAAATAGCATTAACACGATTGTGTTTAAAAATCCACTCTCAACCATAAACATTCATTTATAGATGAAGAGCTTTGTTACCATATGGGGTGTTATGAAGAGTTTCCATTTTATATGTTTTATAAGTTTAGTTTGATGTATGTTTTTATTCATGTATATGTAATTATTTTGCATGTTACATATCTATCATTCAAATCTCTGAAAAGGTTATCTAGACATCACATGTTTTGTGTTGTATAAATGTTAATCTCTACAACGACACGATTCAGACCTCCTACTCAAAGGAAAGATGCCTTTGATTTAAGTGGCCCATATGACAGACCTTTTAAATGGTCCCCTATCCATCCATACAAACCAAACTCGAACTGGCTAAACTCAGGGCATGTGCCAGTCCAGGGCCCTCTGCTTCTACTCTCTCCCAGCTCCTCTGCCATTGCGTGCAGTTAAAAGAGCCCCATCCATTATTGATCATGGCAGTTGCTGAGTCCTTTATTGAGTAATAAACAGTCGCTCACTGAGAGCACATTAGCCTGAGCGTCAGTGCCTAGCCCAGGTCCATCCATCACCATCGCCTCTGACGAGTACAGACTCGATTATAGGTTATTAAGCCATATTGATTATCGCCAGCGACGACTAACAGTGCCCCGGTGAGGGCTTTTTACCGCCTCGGGTCCCTGTCTGTTAGTATTCATTAGCGTGCCCGTCATGTTGTCTGGACACTTCTCGATATGCCAGCCTGCTTTTGCTTTTGTGCTGAGAGTTTTCTTCCATAAGCAAAAGTTAGATGCCCACCTGTAGAGTTAAGTTATTTTGTTGTTTTAAATGTGGATGTGAATTGTGGTATGTGTGATTTTGAGTGAATGAGGACTGATTAGGTTTAAACTAATCACCAAACCAGCTTGTGCCTTATCAAAATAAAGATTTTATTAGTCATTGTTATTATTAATCATTTGTCCAGGAAATTTAAAAGACTTGACTGACTTGACTGACAACTGATGTTCTGCTGCACACAACAGAATGTTGCAGAGCCCTTTGAGGGTTTGGTTTACAGCCCTCCGAAACCAACCGCTGTTGTGATGAACAGCATGAGAAAGACTGGCAGCTGAGGCCCAGCTAACACTGTGTTCCTTACCGACTTGAGGTGATCATGGTCACTGATGTTTCCCCAAGAGTGCTAAGTGGTATTTGCCGCTATCGCATGATTATCTGTGTGCAGATTAAACATTTTGAAGTGGCATGCCAATGCAACCGTATACACACCGCCGGTGGAGAGGCGAGGCAGAGGCCCACGGACTCCCACTGCATTGTGGGTAACCACTCGCCACCCTCCGCCCACTACTCCCAAAACCAATCGTTACAGATGGTGAGAGCTTGAGTGTCTTCAGGTCCACACAAAATACTTAGCTGTGGTTTGAGAAGCACTTACTTTCACTCTGAGTGGCCATCCCAACCCACGAAGATACGATTCTTTTTTTTTTTCTGTGAGTCTTTCGTTTACGAACTTCCTGCAATCATCAATCACTAGTGAGTGAGAGCGAGGGAACAGGAAAAATTGGTGGGAATGGTGGGCAGAGTCTCTAACCTCAAGGAAATCTTAATGAAGAAAAGCTCTTTGTCGGACCCCTCCTGTAGCAGAGGCACCGTTGCATAATAGGTGATACCATCAATAATTAAGCACCGATTGGGTTTAATAATTAATGGTGGCGACATGTAATTTACACTTGCGACCGAGAAATCACAGGGTGCAGACCAAAATAAACAAGTGTGTTTCAGTGCCAGTGAGTGGAGTGGGTCACATGAAACCTTTTCCGGTGGTCTCACATTAGCACTCGCTCTTGCTCTTACTCTCGCACCCACCCGCTTTCTCCATCTCCCTCACTCTTACACTCTCTCTCTCTCCCTCACTCTCTCTCTCTCTCTCTCTCTCTCTCTCTTTCTCTCTAATTCAGTTTTACACAAATGTAATGAATTGTGTCATTACAAATGACAAAATAAACGGTTTGCCAGATAATCAGAAGCAAAATGCAAAGTTTCTTGACAGTCATCATTTTACCAGTAGGACTTTGTGTAGTCTATGTAAATTATTGAAACTATTAATTATAAATGTTGAAACTTTAATAGGCAATTGAATAAGATCATCTTTTTAATGTCTTTCACTGATGTGATTACAACATCTAATTATTAACACACATCATACAAAAATAGTTAAACAACAATGAATCATCCATGGGGAGGAAGATCAAGGACTTCCGTTGACTGAAACAATATGGAGAGTTAGAAGAAACAATCAATTTTGTGTTTGTAATTTTTGTTTGAATGTGTTCAATTGTATTTGAAGGCCTATTTACTGTAAATGTTTGAAAGGACACAGGAAGAAAGCATCTGTTCCTGAGTGGCTGAGGAAAGGTGCCACAGCAGCTGCCTATGACCTTTGCCCTTTACACCACGTTCTAATTTGTACCGTGGAAGAGTTAACAAGGCATGCAGCGGAGAGGGTCATTAAACCCTTAACACCAGGTTTCATGATGATGGGTGGTTGGGGGCTCTGGGGTTCTCTATACTCATTTTGTAGTCTCAAGGTTTGTGAGTGCCAGTACTTAGAGGTTGTGGAAGTTATAGAGGTATCAAATATTTAGCTCTGTTTGGAAGCAAAAGATATGAATTTCATTTGTTGTGAGGATCATTTAGGTCTCACCCTTGATGGGAAATTCTGAAGCGAGAACTGAACTAATTATAAGGAAGTGATACTGTGATGTCATGCAGTTCCTCAGAATCATCTCACTACTTTTGAATTATTAAATATTTCATTATCATTAATGAACCCATTTACAATCTGGTTAACACATTTGACTATACACCTTTGAGCTTTACTTCGCTTGGAGCAGATTACATTTTTCCATCCACTCATGAATCTTGTGTGAGATGAGGTATTTAACATCACATAAGTCACAAATCTCTACTTTGCTACGCTTGACTTTTACTTTAACTGTCCTGAAAGAAAGCTTACTGTTCATGGACTGCTTGAGTATAAGGAATAATAAAAAACACTGTTCATCTTCAAAGGACCACTAGAGGACAGTATTGAGCATGAAGATGGGCTGGCCTTCACTGACCACTTCCATCATCACCTCAAGCCATTTTTCTCACACGCATTAAAAAACACATGGGCTGACTTAAGGGAGCATTTTGTTAACCATTAGAAAGTCAACTATCTACCTGTGAATTCAGAAAAGGTGGAACAACACAGGATGGCAATATAGTTTTGAAAAAGCGCTGGGGGGTTTGGGTCCATTCATCTTCTATACGCAGCTGCCCGGTTTCTGATTTGAGGAGCGCAGCGGGGAAGGCACTGTTGTCTCAGTCGCAGTTCTAGACATTTGTCTTCCTCACAACAGCACACTGTACGATTTGACCCAGATGTGAAACAGCCAACTGCTCCCAAGGTATTTTTTCACACCGAGAAAAAGAAAAAAAAAAGCCCCCACAGCTATGCATGTAACCACCGCAAAGCAGGAGGGCAGGTCTCACTTTCCCAAGCAGTGACGTGTCGGTGTATATTGCTACTAGGCTTGAGTCGTTTCAGATGGAGTATTCTGGTCAAAACACCTCCACCCGCGTCTAGCCGCAATGTCACAAACACTTAGATCCTGAAATACCCCCCTACTCCAAGCGCTGAGCATGGCTGTGGGACCTCATTTGGTTTCCGCTAGATGAATGTATAAAGAAAATGGACCTTCAAGGTGTCACTTATGGAGAGGAGGAGAGGAGAGAGGTGGATAGAGGTCGATACAAATGGAGGGAAAGAACAGGGTGGAGTTCTGTAGGATAATCTCAGAACCCAATTCTGACTGTAGAGGAGTGGGAAAAGACAAAGAATGATGAAGGATGTGGGAACGAGAGGAAAAATGAGCCCATAGAGAAAGGTGTTAGACAGAAAGTAAGATAGAGGGAAGGAAGGGGGAGGGACATAAAGAAGTAAGTGAAAGAGAAAGTAGAGGGGAAGAGAGATGGAGAGGAAGAGAGGGAAAGTGAGTGAAGAGATGGCTGTAGAAGCCATGGCTTTATTGGCAGTGGGCAGGCATTCAAGTTTTTGTTTGACGCTCCACCCCACAAGCCACTTTTATGGCACTGTTTACTAGTTGGAGCTTCCAGAGATCTTTATCCAGAAGGCTTTGATTCGCCAAAACTCCAATCCCACATCCCATATGCTGCTGGAGTAGAAAGGATTGCCGTGGAGAGACTCTAAAAGAAAGCACAAATAGAAAGCTGGCAGTCATTTCACAGTCAGGAACATTTCATTTTTTCTTCCCTCTCTCCCTCTCTCTCTCTCTCTCTCTCTCTCACTCTCTCTCACTCTCTCTCACTCTCACTCTCTTTCTTTCCTTCATCTTTTTACATTATTTTTTTTGCACTTCATTCTCTCATCTCTCCACAGCCTCAGATTTAATCAACAACCTCACAGATGTTTGCTCTGGTCCTCCATATGTGACTTGATATCCCAGGCTCCTTTGAAGACTAGTGTGTGTGTGTGTGTGTGTGAGGAGGTCCTTGCAGATATTTGTCAGGAGGATTTTTCATCTGTTTGAGGCCAAATTTCCTACAGCTCTACCCACAGATTAGGCTTTTATTGACTACAGTATGTGTACATTATACCTAACACATGAAATGATGGACAAATGATTGAAGCATATGTCTGAGTGTGGCTAAATGCCATTGAGAACAGCTTCTTAAGGACTGTGGGGAAAACAACAAAATTAACTTGGTGACAACCACACCCAACCACATACTCTCTCACACACACGCACACATACACACTCATGCACTCACAAAGGCACGCACATGCAGTCACACATACACACTCAGCCATGCACACAAACACACACTCGTAATCTTTCGTACACACACACACACACACACACACACACACACACACACACACACATGCTCACACGCTCACACGCACATGCACACACACTCATACACACACACACGCTCACACGCACGCACGCACGCGCACGCGCACGCACACGCACACGCACACGCACACACACACACACACACACACACACACACACACACACACACACACACACACACAGACACACAGCAGCACACTAAAAGACTCCGGTAGAAATGAGCCTGCACACAGAATCCCTCTGAACACCCAGATGGGGAGCTGAGAGGATATGACAGAGAGCGGGGCATATCGTTAATTATATTGATTTCCTATGACAACTGCTTTATTACGCAGGCAGCTTCTAATGCATCGCAGATGGGCACACTGCTGGGCTTCTGGGGAGCGTGGTAGGTGGCCGAGCTCCCACTGTACCCCCGCTCCCCTCCTCTCATCCCCGCCCAGGCTCCATGGTGCTCCCCTCTCAACACCTTCGGTCCCTCAACCCAGCGTGAGGTGTAAGGTGGAGCGTGTTCTCCTCCTAGGGGGGTGGAGGGGGATTGCTGAGCCCAAAGTGGTAGCTGCGTCGCGTACATTGCAGCAACTGTTGCCTCTGATGGCTCCTGACGCTAAATCAACACAAGGGACTCATTCCACACACATGCACACAAATGCACGATTATGAGGCTGGCTCCCACATGTGTGGGCTCACACACACACACACACACACACACACACACACACACACTCATACACATCCACGTATGCACTAACTAAGGAAGGCTCTGACATTATGTGAATTACAGAAACAGAGCAGCTGTGCTCTGGACGTAAGATGCCATCTTGTCTCCAGCCCTGTATAAGCCACACTTGGCCCTCAATCGGCCTATCCACACTGATATGATTCTGACATAATGGGAGCCCATTTCTGCAAAACTCAACAACATTAGCAATGCAATAAAAAGCTAATAACACAAATTATGAACAGAAATTATACATTTGAAACTATTTGGTGTACTAAAAACTATTTAGTAACACCACAGCAGTATGCAACAACACGGTAGCATTAGCCTATAGCACTATTAGCCTATCAGCCTAAAGCACGCAAACATTTCACAAACATTTGAATAGCATTGCCAAAAACTCAGCATTACCCCAAGTTTTCCATTTCAAATGAACTCACACTGGTAGGGCTGTAGACCACTAGGGGCAGCTGGAAATTGGCTGGGTGTCCTCTGCCAGATTCTAGATGATAATCTGGATTAGGGTGGTAGGATAGTTCATGAAGCAAGGTAAGTGATTGATCCTGGCTGAATACAGTAAACTAGACATTTTATTTTGGTTAAATGAGTGATTTTAATAACCACTGCTATGGGGCAATGACTGACTGAGTTGACTTCCTGGATAGACTTTTAATATTTATTGATGTTGTAAGCCATTTGAAATGCAGCATGTGTGTGAGTTAATGTTTATTTGTCACGTGATGCCATTGTAGTGGATTCATATTGCTATGTCGTGGACTGATGTTGTCACATTGAGGCCTTACGCTGTGGTGTGGCAAGCATGTTCTCCTATGTAGCACTTCAAGAAATTGTATTTCATTAAATATTATGGGCTAATGTTTTGTCATCTTTTGTTTGCTTTCTTAATGTTTTAGTCTGCGTTTTGTTTGTGCAGTACAGTACAGTCTTTCTGTGAGAAAATATGGGTGAGGAAGTTCATTCAGACTTCTTTTGTATTTTTGTTCTCTTTATGTATACTTAACAACGGCAACAAAGCTCCAGAATATATCCTAATTTCCCTACGAGTTGTCTTTGTCCTTAAGAAACTTTAGAATACATGTCTCCTGGACAACAAACGTATTGCTTATTGCCACTGACCTTTTCCTTGAAGAACAAAGGCAGCACTGCCGGCCAGGAGCACAGCGACCGCAGAAAGAAAAGACAAAGGGAAAATCAAAGCCATTCTCTGCCAAACAATTCAATAGGTCTATATTTACATACACTAGCGGTGAGGAGATGACTAGCAGAGGACGTCTAATTACACAGAGATGACATGAGAACATGCCATCGCTGACATTCGTCTATTGTTCCCAGAAACCCATGTTGACAGCAAAGGACAATACCAGTATCCACCCCTTCTGTGTAAAGCCCACACTCCATCAACTTTTCACATCATCTCTTGAGTGTTTAGCACCACAAATGTTCGCTAGGACGGTTGCTAACAAACATTTTATTCTCTCTGTCCCACTGCACGCTTTTAGTGGCCTAAAGAGTTGCCAGCGAGATCTGGGCAACAAGCGTTCTATTTGGTAGACATAAAGGTTGGCAAAGGAAGAAACAACATGACAAAATCATGTCATTGCACTGATTTTAATTTAATTGGATACATCCTTTCAACACTCCCTCAATAAGTACTAGATGAGTGCTTAGCCATGCGTGGGCTTCTTCGGCGTGTGTACGTCTCATCCAGCATGAGTCGATGAGGATCAGCTGGAGCAGCACCACGAAACCGTCAATGCTGATAAATAACCAGCCTTGATGCGTCTGCCAAATATTGCTTTGTCTCGATCGGTCCTGAAAAAAAACTGTTGTCTGGCTTTTTGCTTCAACAGCGCTTCCAGAACTGACGATTTTGCAGACCAGAACTCTGCATACGTTTAATGGCTATGAAAAAGCTGCTGTACGAAGCCTGCAGAATTGTCCACTTCAAAGCATAAAGCAATAGGGAGCATGCATTAGCTTACCAGCCAAATGTCCAGCTGAAACCTGAACTGGCTTTCCCTCATTGCCACTAGATCACCACTTTTATGGAATCATGATTGAGGGGGGAATAAAACGGTCTGTGTGGTAACAAACGGCTTTGCCAGCCTGGGCTGTGCTGGGGGGGGGCGTAGGTAGGGGGAGTCCAGAGCAGAGGGGTTGTTGGTGGGGTTGGAACAGTATGCTCATAATCCTTCGCTTGGAGCCCCAACCCCCCTGTGTGTGCTGTCTTTTTTTTTCTTTTCTCTCTAACGGCTCCTTTTTGAACTGGTTCCTTTAGGCCCAGTGCTTATTCAGGGCTAGCCGCGGAGCTGGATGTGCTCCATGGGAGGAGATGTGGTTTCTGCAGCTGCTGTGAAACCCTGCAATGAGGGTCCACACATGAAGCCATGCTTGGTTTGCACAGTGGAAACCGAGGCTATACCCACTCCCTTTCCCTTTTCTTGCCCCTTTTTTCATTCTCTTCCTCCCTCTGCTCCTTGGGGACATGTCTCCTTTTCTTTCTTATTTTCTTTCTTTCTCTCTCAATGTCATTCATTTCATCTTGCTTTGTTGGCATTACAAGAATTGCCAAAGCAATTAAGTTTTATAACATGTTCAAAAATTGAACAAAAACTGTGAGTATTGCAGAAAATCAACAGTAACAATAACACCATGCTGTGATTCATGTGTTAATGTGCATAGTTGTATATGAGGCAACTTGACATTGTTGACTAAATTGTGGGGAAGAAAATATATATACACACACACATGTATATGTATATACTCTCTATATATGTGTTCTATGTATATATATATTTTTTTTTTATATACACTATATATAGTATATATACAGTATATACATATAAGATAGCTCAGATCATTTTTTCATTGATGTTTTTCAAGAATCTTTCACTTGAAGTGCATTAAGTCTGGTGTGGGGAATCAGTGACTGCACACCAGTAACCAGATGAAGGGAGTGGACAACAGCAGTTCATGATCACCACTCAGAGCAAACTGCATAGCCCAGAGCCTGGTGTCACATGTGCCTGGCAGATTCAGCACATGCTGTTGTGATGCTGACTGTCATGATTGCCCCCCCACCCCTTTACCACCCAGAATGGACATACAGAAGAATGCCCGTGGTCAGCGGGGGGAGAGAGTAGAATATGACATCGGTGTGCACGTTTATCTGCTCTTTACACAACTGTGACTGGTTGAACTAACATATAACTGGAGCAGCGGAGCCTATCTTGGGATCTAGCGCTCTATCTTCCTGTCCGATCTTCAGATTCAAGTAAACAGCCTGCAGCAGAACGTCTCTTGCACTGCCCTACAGTGCTGTGAAAAAGTACCCCCGTCCCCCACCCCCCTTCCCTTCCTTTCCCAATGTCTTCTATTTTTTGCATATTTGTCACACTTAAATGTTTCAGATCATCAAACGTATTTTTATATTAGATGAAGATTAACCAGAGTAAACGCAAAATGAGTTTTCAGGACCTGGATGACATAATTGGTGGAACCATAAATTCTGCTCTCTAAAAGAAAATCCTGAAGGTGAATGTCCGGCCATCAGGTTTGTGACCTAAAGCTCGAGCACAGTTGGGTTATGCAGCAGAACAATGATCTGAAGCACACAAGCAAGTCCACCTCTGAATGTCTCAAAAGAAACCAAATGAATGCCTTGCGTGGCCACGTCAAAGTTCTGACTTGAATCTGATTGAGATGCTTTGGCATGACCTTGAACAGGCAGTTCATGCCTGGAAACACTCCAATGTGGCTGAATTAAAACAATCCTGCAAAGAAGAGCGGGCCCAAGTTCCTCCACAGCAATGTAAAAGACTCATAGCCAGTTATCATAAACGTTTGATTGCAGTTGTTGCCGCCCAGGGTGGCACAACCAGTTATTAGGTTTAGGAGGGAAGGGAGGAGGGGATATTCCAAGATAATGTGATCTGTAGCATGAAAATGTAAAATGGTGTAATTACCAACACCTAGCTTTTGGTTGTCTGTCAATCTGAGACCAGACCCATATAAAACTGTGGGACTCAGACCACTCTTCCCCGCCTTTAAAACCCACTGTGCAGTAAACAAACTGGGGTGTGGGTGCTGGCCAGAGTCCCTGTGTTCCTCATGTTGGTCTGCTTTCCCTCTGTCCTATGAAAGGAAACATGGCCCACCACAGTCTCTGTTGTTGCGGTGCACTATTAGCCAGGGCAAATCTGGCTCTCTCTCTCTCTCTCTCTCTCTCTCAGGGCCACAACAAGCAGTCTGGCCAAAACGGAGAAATGCAGGAGGAGGAAAATCACCTCACTCCACCATCCCAGTATGTAATGTTTGGCACCTAAAACACACACACACACACACACACACACACACACACACACACACACACACACACACACACACACACACACACACACACAAACGCACGCCCACATCCACACTCACTCATTTATGTACACACTCTCCCACAGAAACCTTCCTGGCTGTGTTTCCTGCTTTCACAGACCATTAGCATAGCAGCGGCGAGCACTAACACAAGGAGGCAGTGCCTGCAGCACCGGGGTGGGTGGGACAGGTAACATTCAATTATGCAGGCAGCCAGGTCAGCAGAGCAAAGACAGACACACAGAGTCACTTTACAAAGCAAACACAGTTTACACTCAGCAGGAGTGAACCGGCAGTGACACCCCCCACCCCCCTGTTCCTCCGCCTCTCCGTCCTCCCTCTCGCCACATCCCACTCTCCGCCTCCATCCCCAGGAATAGCTACAGCAGAAGAACCAGCCTCATTCTTTGTCCCTCTCGACCTCCATATGCAGCATGGTACACCACCCAGCTAATGGAATTAAGCTGTGAAAGACCAAAGCGCCCTGGCAAAGGCCCCACAGCCCCACAGCCCCACAGCCTCACTCTCACTCAAACCACACACACCCCTAAGAAGCGGGGCGAGAAGGGAGCTGCTTGTTGCACGCCACTTAGGAGCCACAAACGTGCCGCACACACCGATGTAAACACACACGTTCAGGTCCTACTCTGTCATTGTCTTCACACCCCATTGAGGATGAGGGGTCCCATTCATAGACTGAGGACACCGATTGCTGGCCCAGCCTCCCTTATCTGAAGGAGGGACGCAGTTCGAACAGGAGGTAGGTGTCACTTTCGGCTGGCTTGTCCATATGTCTGATGCTCCCAGTGTTTTGATTCACCCCAAAGCCTCTGGATCTTGATCCAGCCAGTAGGGGCCCTCATAGACATCTGGAGGGCATTGCTCACCTCTTACTCGTGATTACACCCAGGGCCGTGCACAGAGCTGACAGAGCCAGGAGGATTGGTACATGCAATATACAGGACAAAGGCCAAAATATATACAACCTGTTTTATCCAATCAAGAATACTGATAACTGATATTTTTCAAATGACCTTAATGACGTTTGAGTAGCTTTTGTCTGGGGGGGGACTCAAGCCTGTGTAACGGATGCGGTAAGAATAGGGTGGATATGGTTTATATCCTGCCCTCAAGTTTTCCTGACACTAAGACTGAGAAAAAAAACATCCGTACCCCTCCAACCCCCTTCTCGACCCTTGGTTGACCCTCGTCTGACCACTTGACTGGGGCTAACAGGGGCTGCCTTTGTGCATCTCCGGCCCCCACACGCCTCTGGCAGCTTGTGCCAGGCCAGTCTGTGGCTACTGGAGCATCAGGACATGTCTGCTTGCTTTGTCGGGGGGCGTGTGTGACAAAGAGGGGTCATCTCCAAATGGACCAGCAGACGGACCTCCGAGGCCAACCTTATGCTCCAGCACTGGGGTACATCTGTGAAGTCCACTTTGGAAACTTGACCTTCACCTCATCATTTGACCATGAGCCAAGCCCTTAAGAAGAGGCTGGTCAAATGACTGTCCCAACCTCCTTGCCCTCTGCTGCTTCTGTGGTAGTGGGATTGATTTTTCACATTGCCCTTGTCATGTTCTTCTGGGGAGATGATGGATGGACAGTCTTGATGGACGGTCAAGAGTACAGAATGGCTGCCCTCTGAGCGTACCATGTTTCATTTTTGGTACAGTGCATTCTAACCTTAATGGGGTTCAATGAATATGGATCCCACCACATCTCACTTCATCTCTGATAGGCCCCTACCCTCACAGCTGATAAACAGTGAAGTAAAAAGAAATGTTCTCTTATTTCTGATATTCCAGCACAACACGCATACATACTCAAGTATGTCTCAGCTTTAGGCCTCAATGCTTCTGCTAAGTGCAGAATAATTATTTGAATGACCCTTTCCTCTAAATTCTCTATGATCTATCATGGCAATAACCTGTAGATACTGTAAACCGCGCATAGTTCCTGTCATACTAGTGCATTATCTTTAGGCTATGTTGATTAACTGAATTGATAAAGAGAACAAATCTTTTAAATCTATTGCATTAGCTATCTTACTCATGGAGTTTAATTGAAAATAAAATATACACACTCTGAGGGAGTGCATGATCTCAAAGGGCCACTACAGCGCATTAGTGAGCGCTATGTCTCTAACGGGCCACATTAATATTTAAGGACATACAGGGACTAATACATTTGCCATCCCAGGAGTCAAAGAGGCCAAGTCCTCCACCTTCTTCCAACACACGGAATCTTCCCTGGCAGCAGTAGTGATATGGGGCTGTCTCGGCATTCTAAATCGCCACTTTGCCAACCCGGAGAAGATTGAGACACCGCTGATGATGCAGCTGGTTCTTCTTTGGGTTTAACCACTTTCAGATGCACTTTTGATTTGGGTTTTTACAGCCTGCGTTATTTTTCACATCAATGACATGAATGCCATCCCCCTACACCCCCCACCTCCCTTTAAAAAAAAGAAAAGAAAAAGAAAAATCACTTCTGATCAAATTTGCACCATATGTCTCGAAAGGGGATGAGCTCTTTCTCTTCACTTCATTTTTTAATTTCTCCTTTAGTTGTATTCTGATCAGGCCTGACCTTGTCTGGGAATCTTTTAGAGCTGCATTGGGTTTCAAAATGTTCCTTGCTCCACATAATGGAGGACCACATCTTTTTGTAGAATAACGAATGCAGTGAGAATAAGGCCACTTTTAGATTCCATACCTTTCCTCCCCTCTTAACCTCTGGCAATTAAGGATATTGTACTGTTACAATTATTGCCAGTTTAAGTCATGTCAACTTCCTAACTGTATGATATCCTATCTGGTGAGGCATTGTGACACCAGATTCCCCGTCACCCCAAAAGTCCTTCCCTGAAAGTGAAAGCAATCAATGGCCCTATCAACTGTCTCTTCAGTTAGACGGGCAAATTAGCTGTTGGCAGTTTAAAAGGATGACGTGTGCAATCAAGAAACAAACCATACTAAAGCAACCTCTGTCAAATTCCTCCAACCAGTGGAAAGGGGATCACAGCAATCAACAAACTACCCTGTTAACCAGACAGATGAGACAGGAGAAATCAAGTGCTACAATAAGGCCACAACAAATATTTTAAGAAAGCATATCAGACAAATGTAAAGTGAGCTTTCTAGAGCAAATTTGGAGCTTGGGTTTGTTCCTTGGCCTTGTGGACTTGCCATACAAATCACCAGCTCTGGCATTGACTGGGTTGGGGTGAGTTTTCTTATTTGGCTACAGGATGGGGCCGTACACCAGCACATTCATTTGTGTCATTCTCTCCGAGCTAACTCTCTTAATCTGCAGCAGAGCCCAAGGCCGACCGCTAACAGCACACTTCGCATCCTGCCCACCGCGATCTGGTTTGCGTTGCGGCTCCTCCTCTAAGGGCATTCCAAGCAGCTGGGGTGGCTTAACTGCTGGAGGAGAAAAATACGTCTGGTGGTGTTGTCTTCGATATCCCTCAGGGGCATGGCAAACAGGAGAGGTCTTCTAAAAAGAGCTGAGGTGACAAGGACTTATCAGCAAAGTAGCCACAACATTCTCAATGTCCAATTTTCATATCTGTATTTAATATTTAATTACCCTTTTGTTGTATTCGGAATAGTGGTTCGATAAGTCTCTTTCCTCGAACAGGAGCATCTACCTCACAAAAATAGGCAGATAGGGTACATACTCACTTTGAACAGTATGTATGTATGTATGAACAGTGGCTGGTTCATAAGTAAAAAGAAAAAACAATCAGAACCCCAGAAATGTAAAGAATGGAGGCATGGACGAATTAATAAACCACGGCCCCCTGGGCCTGGACATGTTGAAGCCCACCCCCCCTCCGCGAAAAAAAAATGTGTTGGATTTTACGGTCGAATTAGATACTTTGGCTATTGTATTGGGAAAGTAAACAGGTCAAAGTTTACTCCGTAACATCCACCTTTGGTGAGGTGTGCACTGCCCTGCTATTGTTTCTGACATTACATGTGACAGGGCAACACCCGAGTGATTCTTTTCCAAATTGAAACTGATTAAGACCTACCTGAGGGGCAGCATGGGACAGGAGAGGCAGAATGGGCTGGCTATCCTGTCCATTGAAAAATCAAATCATTCATCACCACTTTTATGTTTGAAAGGCGTCGTTCGGCAGGTGTAGCCTACTGTGCCTCTGGCTGTGCTCAGTCAATTTGTAGGTCTTGACTTTCAGAATCTGCGCCTAAACTAGCTATATCGTATCGTCTCATCACATGATCAAATAGAGACTTGACATTGGACAACAAGATGCATATTACCCAGCCATCATCATTGCGTATCTGTATATGACAAAAATAACAAAGAAAATAAGAAATTATTCATTTTTTTAATAGTTTCTATAGTGTATGTACGATAAGCATATCATTGTGTTATAGATTGCTACTGACGATTTCCCCCTAAAAATGATGAAAACCATGACAGAGACAGGTTTGCCATTTTGAGGGCATATATAGCATAAGGTATCCTTAGCGGTCCCAAAAAAATCATCACAGCACAGGTACACTCAATTAAAGCCATTAGCAAATTAATAAAATACACCTTTTTCAACCACAAATAAGAGATACATAACAGCGACTTCACGCAGAGGCTCTGGCCTAGGGGCCCCCTGAGCTCATGGGCCCCTGGGCCTGGGCCCGGTAGGCCCGTTCGTTAATCCATCCCTGAAAGGAGGCAATGATGGCCATATCCATGACAGACAAGGGGAGAGGGAAAAAGCCTCATCAACAGTCAGGGTCTATCAGCAGGTCATCGGTATTGATTTATTAATGCTAGGGATGGCTGCAACACTAATTGGATAGAGATCCAGGAAGTAAGTTAATGTAGCTGACAGCGATACAGGAATTTAATCTCCCAAGTGCACAGAATTATGACTCGTCTCTATGCAGCCTCTCAAAGAGGTTAAAGTAAATAGTAAATCAATCAGGGATTCAGTGAGCCCACACAGCAGTTTGCAAAGGTAAAAAACAGATAATAACAACTTTCGACCCACCAGCGTATGAGGATGTTGATGTTTGATGAGTACACACAACCTTCAGTTATTTACTAAATGCAGGGATTTAATGTAATTGTTTATTTGCAATAAATGGCTACAACACTGATTTAGCATTTTCATAAGAGAATCGTGTATTTTATACATCTTTACTATCAAATCACACCTTAAGCAACTATCGTTCAGACCTCAATGTTCACCATTGCATGCTATCAATAAAAACGATGATTTTGCAGGTATGGGCAAAAATGAAAGCCTATGCCTAAAGTAAATCTTATGGCAGAAACACATACACACACACACACACACACACACACATATATATATATATGTATATATATTGACACAGCTGTTATTTGATGAAAGTTCTGAAGGTAAGGCAGACCCAGCGCAGGAGCCACGAGTGCAGTTTTTACCTCTGCAGCCCAGGGCCGCGCCGTGTGCCCAAACCACTGGCGTGGAGTCAGCGTTTACACAGCGCCGCTACCACCCAGACGGCCGAGGTGTGTGGGCCCTGACCAAGCCGGGGTGACCTCGGACCGAGTCACGCGTCAGAGAGGGCTGCAGAAGAGCTGCAGGAAAGAGGGAGAAAGAGAAAGAGAGATAGATGGGGGGGGGATACTGAGGAAAGTAAGTGGGTGAGGTTGTAGAAGTGGCAGAGAGAGGGAGAAGGAGAGAGAGAGGACAAGTATACTAGAGAAATTAAGTGAGTGAGCTGGATATGTCTGCAAAGTGTTGGGGAAGGAAGAAAGAAAGAGAAAGAAAACAAGAGGGTGGGTAATAGAGGGAGAGAAAGAGAGGGAGAGAGAGAAAGAAATTACACAACTGTGTGGTCAGACAACTCACGTGGTTTGGTAGGAAAAGCAAAGAGCTTTTTCCCTCTTTTCAGTGGTTAATAAATACATGAGTTATAAACTTATTTTAGACTCTTTAATCATAAGATTCCCTGCATGGTTTGCCAAGAACTTCCACAAGTTTCAAGGGGGCCCTGCCAAAAGAAATGAACAAAAAAACAAAATATTGTGTGGCCACGTCCTAAAACCCAGCTTCGCTTTCCTCTTCAAAAAGCTGAGCTAAGCTGAGATGAAGAGTTACCCCATGACCTACCATAATATAAGAAACCTATTCAGGTTTGATGCAGATTTATGTTTTTTTTTCTTTCTTCTTTTTAATGAACTCAAATCAGTAGGGCCTGGGTTTGGATCCAGCCCTGATTGACCTTGGGCTTGGACCCGGTCCTGGTTGATACAGTGTTCAGATCCAAATTCAATGAGTTCTTTAAAGAAAACCCAGAGAAACTTGTCAGCCAGTTGCAACCAGTATTAAGTTCTGTAAAAACAGTAAACATCCAGAAATATATTAGAGAGCATATCAAATACTAATAAGAATGCTACTGTTATTATTATAATTCTAGCTACCACCAATGCTCTTAGTCCTAATAATGAGGATCATGATGGCTACTAGTATACTAAATGTATTTGTGTATTTGAGGAATGCAGCTGAATCCATGGGACTGTTTATATTTACATAAACTTTGAATCATGGGAATCGTGAATAATTTGATTCCTAATATCCTCATGTTAACGAAAGCTGTTTCCCACAGCACCTCTGAGCTGCAGGCATCGCACTCCATCCTAATGGCCAGCAATACAGCGGAGCGTGGCAGGACTTTGCATTAGCGCTGAGGCTCTCTCTCTCCCACACCACTCTCCCAGGCCTGAGGTACTTAGCCCTGGGAGCAGACGAGAGCCATGCTGGCCACAGCTTGGTTCCTTGTGCCCCCGAAAACCACAGCTGACCGCCGAGGGCACTGGGAGATGAGACCAGGAAAACCACGGGCTCACGGCAGCCCCGGAAAATGGGGGAGAGGTGAAGGCGGCAGGCTGATGGAGGTACTAAGATATTAATTGCTTTTTGACATGATTTTGTTATGGGGAGATGGAGGGCAGGCTGCGGCTTCTCGCTCACTAGACACAGTGATGGTGAAAGAACCTGACCAAGCAGAAATGATAAAAAGAGGAGGAATATTTCAGGAGGTCAACCTGTGCAAGAGATTGAAACTGAAACGGCCAATTACAGCTCCTGTTGTATATATGTATATATATACAGTACATTTGCTATATGTCAGTGTATGGACAACTGTTGCCAGCCAGGCCATCCACAGGATGAAAGGAGATGAAGAGGATTTTCTAAACAGATGAAGAGAATACACCCAGCTCTGGTATGCATCTCTATTCAGACACTGTCAGAAAAGCCAGACTGAAGGCGGGTGCCACTCCACTAGACGCAGTTGGGAAATGTAGGACGTTTGGTAATAGATTGTGTCACAAGGAAGCACTAAGCTTACCCAGGAGCAGACGTAAACATAGCAGTGTTGGTGTGTGTGTGTGTGTGTGTGTGTGTGTGTGTGTGTGTGTGTGTGTGTATGTGTGTGTGCGTGTGTGTGGGTGTGTGTATGTGTGGTGTTCCAGCCTTCACTGAGGCTAGACACTTCAACGCTGGGAGAAGTGAATCATAAGAATTGGGCTTTTTGAAGGACATACCCTGTATTTAGCTGAACTACGTCATGTCCCCTCTCACAGTCCTACTATGCCAGTGTCTATGTAACTGTCTGCACATCCAACATTGTAGGATATACTGTATCTTGAAGTTGTTACAATTCTTTTTTCACATATAGCACATCTGTAAGCATATGTGTACGCATCGTAGATGTGAGTGTGGAAACATACTCGTAGATGTGTGTGTGTGTGTGTGTGTGTGTGTGTGTGTGTGTGTGTGTGTGTGTGTGTGTGTGTGTGTGTGTGTGTGTGCGTGAGTGTGTGTGTGTGTAGTTCCTCATGCACCATATTAGCCTCCATATCCCTGTGGATAAGGGAGAATCCCTCTTTAATCCTGGCTGAGTTCCAGACTGCTACACACCACAATTACCGTTAATCCAGACGTTGCTTCTGCTCCTGTAGGCTTGCAAAACCAGAGGGGTGAGGCAACCCCTGGGCCCTCAGTGCGGTATGCATTTCCCTACTATACAGCAGTAACACTGGAAAATAGACACCACAGGCCTCACTGCAACAGCCCGGAGGAAGGACACATGCCCCAGTAAAGGGAAGCCTCACTCACCAAAACTGAGAGAAAGAAAAAAACTAAATGAATGAAATAGATGAAGAAAAATAACATAACATATTCATTTTCATTTTTTTTCTATAAATATGAACCTATATTACACAGCAGACTGTTATTTGAAAAGAATGAAGGGTGTTCCAATCACGTTTTACGTCCTTTGAGGGTGCAGCATTAATCCTCTGCAAGGACTCGTCATCGTCAGTAGTTTTCTTTTCGCTCTTGGGTGCGCGAGAGGCGAGCGCAGCCGTGCCAAAAACAGCAGAGCGAAGCGGACAGAGTGTAAAGCACGAGGCCAAGCGAGTACAGTGTCTGGAAGGCCCACAGACACCTTAATTAGGGCTTTCATGCTGTTTGATAGATTACCCACAACGAAGGTGCTACCCAGGAGCCCGACCCTAAACACACACCTTCACACTCCTGTGAAACACGAGGACCTGCGCTTCCCTCTCTCACCAGGGCTCCCAACCAGGCTCCCACTCGCCAGCCCCACCTCGCCCGTGACCCCGTGTCAGAGACCAAGCACAACACAACATAAACAACACCATAAATTACAGCCATCCATGCCAGACCACCAATGCACAAGGAGAGCCAAAAGTGAATAATTAAGATGAGAAAAACATAGTTTGTTTTGCAATTCAATCACTGAAAAAAAACATACAAATAAAAGTAATAAGCCTTCGGGTTGTATATAAAGTTAGCGTTGTTCCCTCTTGAAAATGTAAAGCGTGGCT
The DNA here is from genome assembly GCF_900700415.2 of Clupea harengus. Taxonomy (NCBI): domain Eukaryota; kingdom Metazoa; phylum Chordata; class Actinopteri; order Clupeiformes; family Clupeidae; genus Clupea; species Clupea harengus. Next base: position 21,216,102 of record NC_045165.1, read on the forward strand.
TTTACCCCATTCCTCCCCCCCGCAAGCCCCCACACCCATAATCCTTTGGAAGAGAGTTCACGTCTCTCAGACAGCCGCTGAGAACATTTCCTTGTCAAGCACTTTATCTCAGGCAGTCATTATATTCACAATCGCAGAGGCTTTTCCAAACTCAACACAGACGCTGGCTCCAAGTCAACATGGCACAGCACAGGACGAGTCAATACCTGCTCATTAAAAATAAAAAGAGCATTTAAGGAGCGTAAATGTGTTACTGCAAAATCTTTTTCTCCAGGCTTAAGTACACACTGCAGAAGCATTAGCATTCAGCTGAGGCAGAAAAAAATACTTCACAGAAGCAACTACAGAAGGCTTTTCTCAGATAGTCCTATTTTCTTTTTCTTTCAATCACGCACTCACTCATTAAAACAATTACTCCATCACAGTGTGGAAAAACAAAGTAATTAATGCTTCCTGTTTGGAGGAAACTGCTGTGTTTACAATTGCAGAAGTTAAAAGCTTCAATGTTTAGCAAACATCCTTTTGCAATCTTACATTAGGGACATCGTCCCGTCCCCCCCCCCCCTCTGCTTGGCCTATTATGACATCCCGTCTTTAATAAAAAGCCCGAAAGTGCAAAATGTCCCCAATAGGCAGCCGCACGCTACAGCTAACGCGTCAAAATGGGTTCCAGACTCGGTCCCAATCTGATCAGGGAAAAGTGAGTTGGGGGCAGGGGGGAGAGGAAACGCTGGCAAAATAAATGATTTGCAAATGTACTGTATGAGTGTAGAGGGAAGGAGGGGGCCGGTCTGGTCCTCTTTAGGCGGCGTGCTGTTTGGATGCCACGAGGCCCGGGGTGGGCCAGGTGCACTGACAGTGATGAACGGGCTGTGGAGGCAGGCAGCGGAGATCACTCAAACACCTGCCCTGTGTGCTGCCGTTCAACTCAAACAATATGAGACTACGCCAGAGAGGAAGAAGAAGAAGAAGAAAAAAACAGCACATCCCAGGCCTTATTTCAATAGTTCAGTAAGCTGCTGAATAAGACTTGTCAAAAATAAAATGAACCCGCATTGAAAGATGAGTAGCTACGGCAGGCGGTGGCTGAGATGTAACCGGCTGATGCGAGCGGATTGTTGTGGCCGCTCTCGCAGTTCCCACCAGAGCCAAAAGATGACCAGATTCAGAAGCATGTGGTCAGTTTGTTGTAGCCTACTCTAAACAAAGCTGGTCACACAGCAAGGGCTACTGAGGCAGCTGGCTATGTTATTTGAGTTTGTGCACTTTCGATGCATGTAATCAATTAGGTTGGTGTAATATTTTTGTGTGTATTCACTGCACTGTTTGCTAAGGTAAGTGGACAAAACTACCCCCTCTGCACTGAGTTACTTATGGATAACTGAATGCACACTGACAGCAAACATTTCACAGCATTAAGAAAGGCTTTATTGTTCAGTATCGCATTGAATCTCATCATGTTTCAATATGCTGCACAGTAGCTCTCTCTCAAGGGAAGAGGCAGGATGAGGTAGCTATGAGGGAAACGTGTTCCTTCAAGCTCTCTTATTGTTCTGTCTCTCTAGATCCGAGAGCTAATAGTAGCCTGCAGGTATAACATTGCAACTTATGACATTTTTTAAATGATTCGTTTAAATGCTAGAACAGAAGGAGAGAGAAGAGAAACATAAATGTAGCAGTATATATGTTACAAAATCCTGGGACCTCATTTTCTGATTGACCTACCTCTCAGTTAATCTACCTTACCCAGTCTATCTACCAAAGTGAATTACACCGTGACAAATGATACTTTACCAGAAAGCCCTGTGCTGCTGAGAGAAGCTAAAGGCTAATGTGATTTGTGAATGAGTTTATAACCTGTAAGTGCTGGGATGAAATGAGCAAGGCCCCATCGGAGAAGATAAACAGAGTGCAAATTCTCTGTGATGCCACAGAAACGACCACTGGGAGAGAGTGTTAGCAGAACTGTTTGTGAGCATTCATAACAACAGAGCATAATGGCAAGGCTTTTAGCGAAACAATAAGGCTAGCCATTTGAAAACAGTGTTTTTGCAAAGCATGCGTCTGCAATAAAGCAATTTCTGCAATAATGTGGCATGTAAAATCATAAAGTGGATGTTCATTAAGATGCCCTACATTACAGAGAGTTATTCAGCCACTCAACGTAATGGGAGGGAGTGTGAGAAATGTTTACAAAGTATACTAAAGGTTTTTAAGGTAAAATCCATACAGCATTGTGGGCTGCTGCGCCTTAGTACGGCAATGAAAATGATGAGCCATTTCAGAGTTTCTCTTCACTTTATCCAAGTCATAAACTGGCACACAAACAGATTTATGTGGAAAATACAACTTGAGTGTGAACAGTTAATTTTTAGTCAAATATCCCACCATGTTTCCTCCACCATACAGAGGGAAAATGAAATGAAATACTCATGCTGTTGAGTGTGCTATGGCATTTCTAATGTCTAAATAACATTTCTGTAATATTTCTTCCACCCATAGGAATGTCACATAACTAAGGAAACCACTCACTAAAAATATCTCATTCCAGTGCACCCAGCATCTCGTTCATCTCTCTCACACGCATATACACACATAAACACCCAGCATCCCGTCCATCTCTCACACACACATACACACATAAACACACAGCCTCCACTTCTATTTGTTCAAACAGCAGCAGGCCATGGATCACTTGGGGGCACCAAGAGTCGTTGAACTCCTCTTTTTTGTGGGCGAGGGCAAACAACCCATCTACTCTGGCGGAGTCTGAGAGTGCCGTTCTGGGCACAAGCTGGCAGACATGCCCCTGATCCGATGCCAACGTCCTGCCATCATGCTGGGTGGTCTAGCACTGGCTCCACAAGCTCTGGCAGCACAAGTCTGCCAACCCTCCGTCCTCTCTCTCTCTCTCTCTCTCTCTCTCTCTCCCTGCCTCCTCTTCACAACTCCCACTGCCTCTCTGCCCTCAAGCAGTAAACAGCCACACAGTGTTCCCAGCTTCAGGCTGGAACTAAACTGTAAATTACCAACAGTGGACATTTTGAGAGGCTTCTTCAAAGAGGAGTTCTCCAGGCTTTTCAGTGTTTCTTAGGAAAGACTGCATCGCCATGGGGATCAGTGGGTCTATCAATGCCTCAATTACTCTTTGTTATCTTCATATCTTTTCTGTCATTGAACCACATCTCTGTGAGGGGATTTTAGATTTACAAGATTTTATTGGGATGTTTCCCATCACCATCCAGATCAAAAACAAAAACCTCCATTAGGTTGTTTCAAGCTTCTTTTCAGTAAAAAGACAAAATTACATGTAGAATATAAAATTTACATTATAACATTATAACATTATATAACATATAACATTCATTCTGTTACTTTGCATCTTTTTAGCATCTAGACAGGTACCATTTATTTGACAGTATGAGCTCAAAGTTAGAGCATTGTTTTTGATTGGTTCTCGTCTCTCACCTCACGTCTGCCAGTCAAAAGTAATCAAAAGAAATAGAATTACATTTGTTTGATGAAGTTATTAAAAAAGTTACATTACTTATTACAATTTTAACTGAGTAACTAGTAATATGTAACATTCTACATTTCAAAAGTAACCTTCCCAACCCTGGATACTCTAATGCTAAAAAGGACAGAAAATAACTGTCAAAGACAATTGTTTTGGGCCTAAAACTTTGTCACAATACTGTCTATAACATTGGAAATATACACTTGAGTAAACAAAGGTCTAGGCAGCACTATGACATGCAGGCTGCCATACCTGGTGTGTTTTTCAAGCAGCTCTGTATCATACAGGAAGTCTGTAGGAACAGGTGCCTCTGAAGCAGTTAAACCTGCAGAGTGAGCAGCTGTGGGGAAGAAGGGATCTCCCATGAACCCCTTGCAAGTACTCGATTTCCCAGGCTCCTCAGGCTTTGACACAAAACACAAACCACAAAGAGCTGCCGTTCCTTGAGTGCAAACCCCATATCTGTATCTGCACAAAATGAGCAGGTATGTGCCAAGCCTTTTTGTAAGAGAAACATCTTCTGCAGCTTTGAAGGGCATCTTGTTCATTGTATAAACAACACATCAGTGGTTTGACTCTGGAGCACATACTTTGAAGGACTCGTCAGTTCTTTGCTGTTCATTTGTGCTGATACATAACTTGCGAGGCATCCAATCTGTTCAGAACTACGGGGAAGAAAGAGATTTATATTTGAGGTAATTCTGGAGCCTCTTAAAATAGGAGTAAATTGAAAAAAGATAATTTCTCCAGAAGCAGTTGTTGCACAAACTGGTCATATTTGTGACACTGGTACCTTCTCCTTAGGCCTGGTTGGTACCACCAGGAGCTCCAGAGTCTGTTCTGTGACCAGTCAATGCCTCCGGCTTGGCCTCCGTGACTGGTCAGCTGCTGGAGAGCTCCAGAATCTGTTCAGTGACCAGGCATTGACTGGTCATGGCGGCCGTGCTGGAGCCATTGACTCCCCCTAGTGGTACCAACCAGTGTTAAGTATAAGGTGCCAGTGCCTACAAGAATGACCAGTTTGAGCAACAATCCCCTCTCTCTTTCCTTCCTTCTCATATGCCAGAGGAAGTCACAAAAATAATGATAAGATACGGTCTTAACCCTCTTTAGATCACAACACTTTGCCCCAGGACATCAGTTGACCTTCAGAGCCATGTGGAAATAATTTGAGTCGTTCTGTGCTAGTGGTCTGTTTTAGCATAAATGCTACATTTCTAAATGAATGCAACCTCAACACGACAGAATACAGTGAATTATTCACATCCATATGACTGATGCTGGGATTAATTTCCTTTTTTTCTGCAGTGTGTGTGTGTGTGTGGGTGGATGTGACTAAAGGATGTTTAAATGTTTTCTGCCATAGTTGTATATAAGCAAAAATGTAAAGCAACAGAACAATTTCTTTCTAAAGACAAGAGAATATGACAAATGTATAATTCTATAAATCATAAACAATATTCTAGCGATCTCGCGGCGTCAGGTGTATCTTTGGTTTCCTTGCCTTTTATTAACATGAGCACAAGTATTCAGATACTAATACAGAATGGCAAGTGGAGTGACTGACACTATACAACATTCTGACTCTTAATCGCTAAAACAAAAAATACATTAACATTGACATTAACATGAGTGGGAAAACACAAAACACTCCAAAATAGAATGTTAAACTCGAGTTCTTAGACATAAGTTTCTGTAAGTACATGATATGACAAGTACACACAGAAATGCAGGCAATTACACACACATCACTCCAGTTCCACACCACAAAATACTTAAAATAATCAACAACATGCTCATTCTTACCCAACGGTCTGGTTCAAGTAACTAAGGACCACTGTCATAGAAGGATGAAATGATTGTTCATCTGTTTTTAGAAAACTTTTGTATTACATAAAAGTAATAAACACCCACTTTATAGAACATTGTTCACAGCCAGAAGTACAATTGGCTCATATGTAATGTTTTTAGCCGGGAAAATGAAAATGTCAGATTATATCAACCTATTGGTTGAAAGGCAGGCTTTGATGAAGAGAAGTTTCACAATGGCACATCATTTTGTTGGTGCTCTCTCTCTCTATCTATCTATCTTTTGCTATCTCTTTCTATCTCTTGCTGTCTGTCTGTCTCTCTCACTCTCATTGCCTCTATAGTACGTCACAAGATTTCAGCATAGTATTTTAGTTCAAGCCCCCTGAGGTCAGTAATGTCATAATAGCCCCACAAAGGATACTCCTTCCTACTGTCACCCCAGAAATCTTGACTCCATGTCTTATTGCATATGATTAAAGTCATTAGACCCCATAAAATGGAAGCACTCACTGATGACTCCGCTGTGGAATTGGGTGGAGGCACGGCAGATATTTACTGGTTCAGAATATCAGGGTCAGGAGGGGCCAGGGATCTTTACTGTAGTGAGTGGAAAGCATTAAAAGTGATAGGACCTCTCGGCCCGACACCCAAACAATCTATCTGATGATCGTAGAAATGGCATGGGGCGCATTCTGTAAAAGAGCACCCTCTGTGTTTATATTAGCAGAGTGATTTTCAATCCTCAGGGGCTTGTAATGGATCGTGCTCAAAGGCATGGGTAAGCGGCACAAACAGTTGTACGGTTAAGAAGCATGACAGCTGAGACAAATCCAAAGAGAGGTTCCCTCAAACAGCACACTTGCACTGACCAGTTTAATCACTCCCCCACTACATCTATTTGATTTATTTAAGACGTTTTGCTCGAGTCCAAATTCAAGCACAGGATAATGTTCTGCAGCACGGGGATAGAGAACATGCTCCTCGAGCAGACATGGCCACAGTGGAAGAACAGATCTCTTCACATATATGAATAATATATGTTGTTTATGAGTGTATGTATTCTATTTGACCCCAGAGGTTCTATGGGAGAGATATGCAGCAGCTCTCTCTGGAGCCGGACGGCAGTGGGGGTGACAGATGACACCCCTTCGGAAGGGTGACAGGTCGTTGGCTGTCGGGGGACCTTCCATCAACCCTCAGGGATATGTCCGATCAGTCTTGCCAAGATGCTACTTGTGCTATTACAGCTGTGGAACACAGCTTGGGTGAACGTGAGCTCACTGAGCACCCAATGAGAGGATGAGATGTCTTCCAGTCTTGTTGTGAAGCAACTAGGGCTGGTTGCTAGTGGCTTGATAGACTGAAAAGATGTCGATATATATGATGAAAAGTCGCTTGTGTCAGAAAAACTAAATTAGACATCCTTTTCTTGTACTTCTGAAATATGCTGATTCTTTGTAGGTATGAAGATCTTAATTTACATGCACTTTGCACAACCAGATGCTACAAATACTCCAACATTGTGAACAAGATTAAAACGCCCTTATGGCTGCCTTAGAATCCCACTCTGCAGGACAAGAGTGATGAACACATCTTTGTTCGTGTCCATGTTTAATTTGTTTGTGTAAGACAGGAAGACAGAACTCACGTTCGCGTGTCTCTGTTTTGACATATGCCTCCTTGGACACACCCGCATCACATGATAGCTAGTCTAATGGATGACTTGCTGTCAGTTAGCAATGCTCACGGCACATGTGTGACTTTGTACTGCTAATGACTTATACGGTGCTGTATGGGTACTCACCTGGGAACCAGCTGTGTGAAATTAGGCCAAAGCGCTAATCCCACAGCTGCTGTACTTCCCTCCACTTGCTGCCCCTCTGGTAGGCAGGTTTAATTAGCCTGTGAGCATCAAGTCTGTCGGTCATATACAGAGGAATTCAACTTGAGTTTGTAAGGTTAAGATGCCAGTGTTGCCATTGCAGCTCCCACATGAATGTGGCTTTTCATTTTGATCCGTGTGTTCTGTACTGCAAAAGGATTGCAGAGGCGTTTGTAAGCTGTTGCTGCTGCTATTGCTGCTGTGAGTGTGGTGATGGCAATGATGGAATGAGTCACATTGCAGTAGAGGACATTCTTGTTGTTTAACATAACATAGGCATGCTCTGTGCTTACATCACCAGAGTCCAGAGGCTTCCAGCAGGTGGACACCACTTCTTAAAGGTCACATCTTCAAAAGGCCTCTTACCACTGCCGAGGATACTTCACCCAACTGTTAAACATCTACTGGGTCTCATCTGTGACAGGATGACAATTTGCCATGTTTGCAACAGAGACAATAGAGTCAGGATGAATTGATAGACACATAGAATACATTTTCTAACTGCAAATTTTCTACTGATGTGTCGAGAAGGAACCTGCAAGGGACCGGATATCTTGATCATCGGGGGAAACAAAGATGTGGTTGTAGATGTAAAGCTAGCCGACCTATAGGCCTTGAGGCCTTCAGGCGGTTGGCAGTTATGAAGTTATCAGTATGATGCACGTTGCGTGTTAATCCACATCCATTCCCTCCACACTTCATATGTAGACATGCTGACATAAGTGCCCCCTTTCAGATGTTTCCTGACGCCATGATAGACTTCATGATGAAACAGCCGTAGAGCTTGCTTCCTGCAAATACATCTCCTTGAATGTACCATCATACCGATACTTAACACATACTTTGTGAGCATTTTACTGGTTTTGTTAAGCGGGTACCTTCCTTCATCAGTGTTTCTTTGAATTAGGCCCAGGACACCTCCAGAAGGATCAACAGTGGTGTGTGGCATCCTAGACCTACCCCCTCCATATTCACAATGGGTTAGGCCACATGCCAATACCAGGGACAACAACAGGTACACTTCAAGATACACTTAAAAAGATTTCACATGCACATGTCAGTGTTTGCATGATGAACTGCCTAACTATCTGAACATCAATCTCATTATAGTATGGCATGCCTCCTTTGTACGTCGCTTTGGATAGTAGCGTCTGCTAAATGACTAAATGTAAATGTAAAGGGCGTGCTACAGGCTCATCTTAGGCACTCAAGCATCCAACCTGTTGTGACAACAGGCTTCTTCACTCCAGACTTGACGTCTTCAAGTAGTCTGTGAGTGCTTCAGCCATAACCACTGGCTCGCTTTTTCAGCAGCCCCAGACAACTCCTTTTAAGGTCCTTTGAGTGGCTGTCCTCCAAACCCAAAATTCAACAGAAGCTAGATATATGTGTAAGATATCATACCAATCAAGCAAGCCAACATTTGACATAGTAGCTGCTTCTAGTGATCTTTTTCCAGCGACCTACAGTACATAATTCTCATCACAAATTGACTCCTTTTTTGTATGTATGTAGTTTCGTGTCTGACCCACTAAAGGTCTGCCTCTGTTCACTATTTCTGAGAAACTCACGAGAGTAAGCCCCACAGCATGTAGCAGAAGCGTGACATATTAATGGAGCTGAAACCTGCAGGACTATGTATAGTGCACAGGATGGAGGGGCCTGACCATCACGTTCAACTCTGCTTCCAGAATTAGACAATCTGTGAGGAAGTCAGCCAAACTGCTTGCCAACACCATACGCCTCACCCCTTCAGAGGATGTCTTAACAGGGTGATGCAAAGTAAGTGGTTTAGAATGACTAAAGGAGAAAGGAGGGAGGGACGAGGAAGGGAATAAGTTAGAGGCTGAGAAAGAAAAAAAGAGAAGAATGGCAGATGACTGGTAGAATGGGGCGATAGAGAGAGGAGAGAAAGATAAGTGAAGGGTGGGGGAAGACCAAAAACATGAAAGAGTGGGGTCAGAATGGTGGCATCCCACAAGGGGGAGCAAATGCATGTTTCTGTGCGTCTGAGAGGTGTGTGATCACAGTTGTGGTCTGCTGAATTATTCAGGAAGGCCGGGACTCTCAGGCTGGGAGTTCAGCCCCCCCAGCGCTGCAGCGTTAAGCTCCTAACGGCAGCACCCATTAAGGCATAACTGCAGAGGGTTTTACCCTCCCAGCACCATTCTCCTTTCCCCTCCCTCTCCAGCCCGTTCCCACGAGCATTGGGTCCCCTCCATGCTATGAGCTCACTGCTGTGTCTGATGCTCTGATTGGCTGGTTGGGGTCAAGGGGTTAGCATAGCAGCAACATAACAGCGCGACCCTTGGTGCTAATGCTCTCGTAATGTTTCAGAGCCTCTTCCGAAAGGGTTAAACAGTGTTTGCTCCGGTGGACCACACAGAGAGGGGCCGGGCTGCAGCCCTGACCTGCTGCTTGGCTGTGGACTAGTCTGATCCCCACAGTGAAACACTAAGTAGTTTGATCATCAAACTGGGAATTTGTCTGAATCAGTTCCATTCTTTATTTAATGGAGAGCAGACGCTGTGATGGACTGTCTTGTTTCCCTCTTGCTCTGCTCTCTCTCTCTCTCTCTCTCTCTCTTTCTCTCTCTCTCTCTCTGCCTCACACACACAGACACACTCACACTCACTTTCTCCATTTACTGAGTTTGCATGCTGATAAACATGTGATAATATCGTCATGTTATAGTTATTACAGTAGACTTATTAGTATTGCAGAAACAGAGGCATGTACTGATACCGATACCCGGATCAGTCCCTGCTTATTGAGTACAAGTACTGAGTTTTTCAGTTTGAGTAGTCACTAATACAGAGTGACCGAGTATTCTGCCACTAGAAGGGGCATATTCAGACAATACTGTATATTAAAACGCTATAAAAAGTTGTTTATTAAGGATGTACCAAGAATAAATGACGTATTCAGTGAGAATACGAAATTGGTAAATACTGGCCTAATAAATGATTAGTGGTGCTTAATGCAGACCTTATTGGGCACTAATACAGACACCAATTAGTTATGTGTTAATGGCTAACATTTGTTTCCTAAAGTAAAGTGTTACCGAGTATTCTATATTGGTTCAATGGTGTAGTTGTCTGAAAAGTAGGAGAGTTTTTTATCATCTATTTCAATTTATTTGTATGTATTTATTTTTTAGCGCACTAGCGACCTCCGTGCGTGTAGTGGCAGCCCTGTAAGTAAAATCAATGTTATGAAATTTAGAAAAGATTTGATAGGGCTGGAGATCTCCATGCATTTACTCTAAGTGTTTTGGGGACTTTCTGAAGAACGGTGGGCTGAGTTCCTTTGCCCCTTTAGCATAGGCCTTGTTGGTCTACATGTTCCCCTAAAATCCTATAGTAGACCTGTATGGAGCGATGCACCAGATAGGACATTTCCATCTCTCATTACCATCACCCATCTCCTGTCCTCGGGGGACCTGAGTAGCACTATGACATCTGAAACCACCTGAATAGATGGAGGCCATCTAACACACTGCCTGTCAGCAATTACCTCACATTCTATGTCCCTCATGTGAAACAAATTCAATCAGGGGAGCTATCAGTGGCTGTCCTGTCTCCAGACTACTTACTACTGTCCTGAAAGATCAAGTCAGCAGACTTACTGTATGAGGACGTTATGCATGAGAGGTTATTTATGTGTTTGTTTGTTTTTGTTTATCCAGATGCACTGAGCTATGATTGAAAGGGATGTCATCAGAATCTGTTTCAGTGTGCCAGAACAAAAACAATCCACTATTTCTTTGGACACAAGATCACATCACACGACACAAGATGTGAATAAATAGCATCACAGCCTTTACCCTGAACCTGCTGCCCACATTTCTGTCATCATCACCGTATCATCATCAACATTTTATTATCATGCACCAGGTGGTACGTGGATGTCTGTTTTACACATTTACTATTCACTACAGATACATACAAACAAAGTACTAAGTCCATATCATCTGGCTTTGTTGCAATATTTGTTGTGTTTTGAGAAACTGCCAGGCCTTCTCTTGTATGGCTATGTTGCAGTACATTATTTCACCCAGGCAGGCCATAATTTGTTTTTCGTGTTTGCCCTTCTGCCTCCCCCCCAGTGCAGCCTTAGCCTCCATCTTCAGGGCTCCCACCTCCCCTAAGGCACCAGGCAGGATGTGGCCCTGCCCCGAGGTCAGTGGCATGCTCTTACAGAGGACGAGGGACCCGAGTGGCAGGTGTCACGCCTGATGATGGATGCCCCCTGTATCTCATGGAGCCAGGCAGGCCATCTCCAGGGCTGATGGTGGTGGTGGAGTGTGTGGTGGAGTGTGGCTAATGTTGGGGTCAGTGGCGCAGGTCTCGGCCCTGACCACGGAGGGGCTCTCAGGCCAGTCTGGCGGCCCAGCTGAGAGATAGATGGCCAGGCATTATCATTTGTTAAGTGGCCCTCTGCCTCTGGTCAGGAACACTTAACATGGCCTGTGGTTTGTCAGTAGTGCGGTAATGCCCGGAGCAGGGGTAAAATATTCATTGTTGAGGAGTGGTGGTTTTCCTGGGGCCGGAGCCCCTAAAAGCTTTGGCTGGTTTTGTGTTTTTAACCAGGCCTTAAAACCCAACCACACATGCAGGGATGCCCTTTTACAGCCCCTACTAATGCACCGCATGGAGGTAGAAGACATGTATGAAATGTGCTATATAACGTGCCATGCCTTTCCCGTGTCATTGTCACCAGTACTGTACCCTAAACACAAATATTCCTCATATGAACCAGTCTTAAAGACACGTGTGCCACTGACACTGTGTGAATGATTGGGAACCAGGAATATTCCTTTAATAGTCGTTTATAAGGAAGTCTATAAAGCTTTGTGTGGATTTTCTTAACATTGTGTAGCAGTGTATACCTACAGTAAAAGTGCATACTTTTAATACCTTAAAAATCCTAAAATAGCTAACTGCTAATTCTAGAAAGTTATGCTAACAAAAGGTTAAATATACTGCTGGGTGGTTAAGTGGAAAATGTTACATGTATAGTATTAATAATATACTATCAATCTGTCTTGTTCAAAATAGATGTAGGGTTTTAATACATGTTTATAAATTATAGCCATTTGTGGTTTGGGGATAACTTGCACAATCTAACAATTATAAAATGTGAATGTGGTTTGTAAAACCATGAAACAATGCAATATCCTTAGTCATTTTACCGTGGGAAACAAATGGTCAAAATTGTCAGCTGGAATTTTAGGGGAGTATCCCATGCCTCCAAAACTGCATAGATTTGCATGTGGATTTTTCAGCTTTATAACACTGGCTTACATCGGGACTCTAGGGAAATTCCTTTAACTGTTCTATATGGTCACGTGACCGGTGACATTTTTTCATTTCTCTATGAATCATGTTTTATTTACATGCTTCATGATACTGATGTCCTGATGTCCTGACCTAGTGCATCATAGACTGTTGGACCAAATATTCTCTTGTCCCCACTTTTCAGGTGCAGTTCTCTATGAAAGGTTTGGGTTTTTCCACTGGCCTGTGGTCCTAACCACTGAGTCACATGACGACACGTTGACCTTTGCAGGTTGCTGCTAGGCAACATCATACAGTGACTGAGTAAACATAATGTTAACTATAGAGAATGGAAAATTATCTCGCATTTAGATCAGTGGACAAGAATGGAATTTTTCACTTCATATCTGCACGTAGGTTATGTGCTGTATTGAAATTAAAAAAGGGATAATACCAAACTAGATCAGACAAGACGAGGCAAGACAAGACTAAACAAGTAAGACACAAATAAGCAAGGCAAGGCAGAACATGAACTAGATACAACAACATTTTTAAATAACAACAAAACAGTAGTAATGCCAAATAGCCAGACATACAAACCAAACAAATAGTGTTACAAAACAATACTGCCACACGGCAAAAAACAGAGTGAATGTATGAAGTGGTTTACTGATAAATAACTCTGTTTTAGCTGTAGGTAAACTCTGAGGAGCAGCTCAAGTGAAACTGAGCAGCAGAGGTCCCCGGGAGGCGTGCGGTGGTTAGCGCACCCACGGCTCTGGCCTCAAAATCATATCTCTCTGGCTTGTTGGCGTCTGCATCCGGATCCTCACCGGCCTCGCCAGACCCTGGTGGCATGCTCGGTAAGCCATGTCGGTGCAGCCGTGGCCCAGCTGCGGCAGGTGTGGCCGTGGAAGAGTGACAGATTGGGAAACTGCAGCCGCTCCTACCACACACCATTATCACATTGCCGAACTTAAAACCACACATTCTCTCACAGGCAGTAATCTACGGGGCGCCTTATAGAAATAGGGACGGGTTTGCGCAACTAAAAAGGACGCGAGTCTCAAACACCTTTCCAACTGCAGCGGGGTTGACTTGTGTCTGGTAACACATTAAGTACTGTGAAAATGAGGCAAACACATTCACCTCGATAAGGTTCATAGAGGTGAACCACCATGGTGAAACCAGGCTATGTATGACTTAGCACCAGCATAGTTGGCGTCCCGGCAACCTTATTTCCTGTCCCCAGTGTAGAGTGCTCTTGGGAAGCCACAGAGGACAGGGATAAGAACTTTCACAACAAACCTCAAGCAAACTCCCTCTGAGGGACCCGATGACAACAGATCGCAAAAGAGACAAGCAGAAATTGAAAACAGAGAAAGACCTATGGTGTCCATGGTTACAAAAAAAATTGAGCAAGAGGGGGAATAAAGAGGAGTCTGAGACACTGTTTCAGTGTGAAATTCCATCTCAGTTTTAAGATACATGCAGTCTATGAAACCCGGCCTGCACCAGACAACCACGAGCATGCCCAGTCGCTGGGGGTCAGTACGGGGGTGGGGTGGGGGGACTGATGATCTGGAGGAGTTAACATCAGCCTCAGCGTTCCGGGTCTAAAATTTGATAACGATCAATTTTCATTAGCCTGTCTTTGCCTCAGAAACTGAGACCAGACCTTCAAAACCTCACAAAAGGGCTCCATGACTTGGTGGTGGGGGGAGCCATTATACTCTCAGTCGTAGTTAGAATCCACGAAAACCTCGTCCTGCCATTAAAATATCCATGGTCATTATGGAGTGGATCAAATCCCTGCAGTAGTCAGAGCCCACTAATGTGGAGTCTGAGGCTTTTCAAATCTCAATCTTTATTTCAGTAAGTGAGATACTCTTATAGATGTCCTCTGAACATTGAAATTCTCTTGGAGTAAACAGCTGAAATAGAATGTGGCATCACATTTAGACAATTTCTACAAGACTTCTACAAAAGCATGTGGTGAAGGCATTATGTTTATGACTCTTAGCCCATAGCATATGTATGACACAACAGAAAACATCTCTTGTGTCTTAAATAAAGTTATTTGGCATTAATCATATCACCCCATTTACATTGACTGAAACTAACATTGTTTTTTTTTAATTTTCTATTTATATGTGACGTTTCAGAATGGTGTTTTTTTGTTTTTTTTTTGTTCTGTGGTTAGTCAAAGCTCCTTTCCCACGCTGGGTGTGACTAGCACCCCATCACCAACACTAGGGACAAAAGTCGTGAAACCGTGCTGATGACCATCAAACAACCAATGACTTCCTCAGTCGCCTGTTCAGTTCCGCTTGTGCGCCGATGACCTGACATCTACACGTTGATATGCAAGGGTGCTTGCGTGAGAGCGGCCCAGACAGATGTCTGAGTTTCCCTGCCAACCGGAAAAAGCATCAGCCGAGCTGCCAAACCGTTTCTCACTTCTGCCTTTCTCAATTGGGGAACCCTTAAGACATACACAGAAACACACACACACACACACTGTATTTATATTACTCAGAAACACACACTGCACTCTTCAAGGCATTTCCTCCTTACTGTCTGCCCCTTTCTTAATCTGAGAGGAAAATGCACTTTCATGTGAACGCGTAAAAAAAAAAAAAAAAAAATGTTGACTCATGTCTACAAGCACCATCTGATCTGACCAAAAAGGAAGTCTCTAGTCCAAGGAAGGATGATCAAAGTCTATGATTTCACAAGACTTTCACGCAAACACTTATGAAGCAGACTTTGGTCGTATAATTCATAAGTCAATGAATAAGTCAAGGGGGTCACACAGTACTTCTAAGCCAATGATGCGCTAGACCACTGAGCCCAGCACTAGCAGCCGGGTGTTTGCATGAATGGATAGTTTTTTTTTTCATTCTGGAAATATACAGCTCATGAGTTAGACATGCGGGAAACCACAAGGTGAGCGCAGACTGGTTCACTGTGATCCTGCCTCCATGTTGACCGTTTGGTCTCTCAACGGTTCTGTAAAGTATGACTCAATGAATCTATTTTTAAGCACTTACTTAGCGTAAATGCATTCAACACTCTCCAGTTACATAGTGTGTGTGTGTGTGTGTGTGTGTGTGTGTGTTGGGGGGGGGTTATAAAATTTGTTATGACTTGTAGTTTGCAACATATGGTGGGCCTCTCTGTGAATGAAAGGTAGACTAAGAGCACCCAACCTTGTCATGGCTTCCACCTAACCAAAACCGTATCCTGTAAGTGTGCAGTTGGTTAGTCAGTACTGGGATGACAGAGGCACATCCTGTCTGGTATCCATGAATAGAGATAATAATAATGCTATAATAATAAAACTATTCCTAATGATAAAATATGAGAATAACCAGATTAAACACAATGGTAAAACTTGCGTCCATATCTTATTTGTTTATAGCTTGACAGAGGTATCATCAATGTACTGAACACATCATTGAAAGGAATGTGATCATTATATAACAGATTTGAACTTTTTTGTCAAACATTTTAATTAATTATTAATATGTTACCAACCCTCATGATTGCACTTATAATAGATACTGAATATAAGACTCCTAGGAGGGAGTGTGGGCTTTAAGTATATTAGTATGTTTCCATTTATGACACCTTTATCCGGTTGCCACTGAATTCGGTGGCACATGTTTGATTGAGATGCGATTAAAAGAAAGTTAGTCGATTGCAGTATTGTCAGAACATTTGACTGCTGACCAATGATCCGAACAGTAAATAAATGTCGGAGAGTATGAGGGAGTGACAGGGTATAGAGGCTAATGCTAATATGTGGGCCTCAGCATGTCATACACATATCTGACTGACCTCTGAATCTTTTAACAAAGGGAAACAGAGTCGAGAGTAAATAATGACGTTCAAACTCTGCCCAGCCCAGTGGCATTATGTTCACATGAGAAGATCCATGGCCAACCTCCCATACCAGAACTCAAAAGTAGGTCACCTCTTCAGTTGTGGACCACCACGTGGTCTGATCAAACACTTCCACTTGGGTCTGCTGGTCTCATATCAACCCACTGACTGAGGAGACCCAGCCAGCAGCTCCACACACAGTCAGAACAACATTAGCACCCCAACACTGCAGAGCAACATTAGCACCCCAACACTGCAGCTCCACACGCAGCCAGAGCAACATTAGCACCCCAACACTGCAGATCAACATTAGCACCCCAACACTGCAGATCAACATTAGCACCCCAACACTGCAGAGCAACATTAGCACCCCAACACGGGTGGCTCTGTGCTCTGTGTTATCTTGTTGGCAGTGCATGGGTTATGAAAGTCACACTTAAGAGCAGGTGGGTTAGGCACATACAGTGTACAGTTTTACTCTGCCAGCCTCAGAGGCTGTTGATATAGGGTGACCAGACGTCCTCTTTTCGAGACCTAAGAAATGCGTCCGGCAGGGATTCCAAAATCGTCCGGGATTTTGTCTCGTCGGATATTAGTGTTTCTCTGGGTCCTTCACAAACTAGTTTTTACGCCCTTACAAGCTTTGGAAAGGGTATCTCCCTTTCCACCTTCTTGCGTGAGCTCTGACTGTAGAGATAACTGTCATTGGTCGACCGCCCTCTCAATGTTGCCAGATGCACGATAATTATCCTCCATCATTTTGAGCATTTGGTGCGATACTTCGCCATTTCCAATCTGGCAAAACTGAGCACCTTGCCGCTTCCACCAGTTGCATTGTTTACAACAGCACATGACATTTGAATGTGGAAAAGATATCAAAATTCCGTTGCGGGGGGAGGGGGCGGGGTCATCTGTATGCTATACACTACCACGCCCCCTCCCCCGCGACAAAGTGTCCTTCTTTCCACAAACTCAAATATGGTCACCCTACTGTTGAATGACATTTAATGTTTTGGCCACCCTTATAGTTTACAGAGGGACTGAGTAAATTAAGATTTCCCCTTGTGTGTGGCTAAAAATTGTTGCCAGTAAGATACACCTTATCACCCTATCTAGCACCATGACCCCTTTCCAGACACAAATGAGCACATGCATACCTAGTCGTATTTATAGACCCAGCTCTTTTATTTAAAATACCTTTCCTGCCTGGCTTTTTCTGAACAACATTGCGTAACTCCACTTTTTGGAGCATGATGGCTAGAAATGTACCTTTTAAGGAGAATGTGTGTGTGTGTGTGTGTGTGTGTGTGTGTGTGTGTGTGTGTGTGTGTGTGAGAGAGGCAGAGAGAGGTTGAGGGAGATTGAGGTGTGTGGTCTGTGTGTGGGTGAATCAAGACCATCCACATCGACCTGACTCATGTCTACTTTCCAGAATCAGGACACAATTTCTGAGCAAAAGTGTGTGCATGCATACAAGTGTGTGTGTGTGTGTGTGTGTGTGGGACTGTGTGTGTCTGTGTGTAAGAGTGAGAGATGCACTGGAAGTGTTTGTGCATACTTGACAGATGGAAAAGCTGAGACTATTTCCCCCCCAAAACATTGTCATGTATACATGTAATCAAAAGAATATCTCTAACATGCAGATGTGCTGTAAACATTTATGTATATACAGTATAGATGATTGTGCCTCTAAAACACGGGCTGCTACTAGCCAAGCTCACACGCAAACACAGGTTAAGTGTGACACATTGCAAGTTGAAATTATGTGATTAATAACTTGCACCTCTAATAAACTTACATTAATTTGGTAAATGTAAATTATTGACTCCACATCAGCTTGTGGTCCACAATATGTTTGGAAATATTTGCACCTTATAATTTGCACATTAATATTCCAAATTTTTCTCCACCAAGCAGAAATCTTATCCATATGTTTACCGGGGCCTATGTTCTACATTTAGTTCTTACTGTGGTTGGTTTCCAGAGTGTTATATCTGAAAGCATCTTACCCACAAAAGCCAGTAGGTCCCCGTCATTGATGACTAGCTCCACCACTGGCTGTGGTGCTAACACAGGAGCCCACAGAAAAGTGTGGCGCACCGCGCCCTACAAACAGTGTCAGTTGAAGTGGCTTGTTGCACCAGATCACTGGGTGTTCCCGATCATGCTTTATGGAACAATTTGAACAATATGATATACAATCTGCATATGTTTTATTCAAAATTAGTGTAATATTTAAACATTTGTGCAATGTAATTGCATAGGGCCGCATACAGGCATGCACATACATTTTTTTTATATGTATATGTATATGTGTGCAATTAGAGAGTTGTTAAATGTTTCTTCACACAACATATACAGACACAATATGCACACACAAACATGTACAGTTTGCACAATCACGTACACACTTGTCGTTCCCACACACCCACGCACGCACACACACGTATCAGCACCGGAAACCAACACTGAGAAGCTTGTCACGAAAGCTGCCTGTCTGACAGTCAGATGATGCAGAGCGGAGCGTAGCCTACTGAGCACAACACTCTGTTACAGTCGCGAAAAAAAGAAGAGACACAGGAAAAAAAAGGAGCCAGTTCCCCCTCGGTCGTCTGCAAAGCAGCAACGCTGAGCTGCCAGCAAGCCACCAACCGCAACCACAAACCCTCTGCGTGACAGCAAGCACCTGGCTGCTCTGTCTCTCTAGACAGCTACACAGAGAGAGAGAGAGAGAGAGAGAGAGAGAGAGAGAGAAAGACAGAGATAGAGAGAATAACACAGCATGAGAAATAGAAGAAGGGAGTGAGGGAAACAGAATCAGAAAAAGGTAAGAGTGAGAGATACAGAGAGATGGGGAGAGAAAGAAAAGTTAGTCATCAGTGAGGTGAGGAGTAAAAGCAGGCATTAGGCATCTCCGACTGGGAACTAATGAATGATGTTTAACGTACGTACTCATGAGCACACACACACACACACGTACACACACGTACACACACGTACTTGTGTACAGGAATAAAGACGTGCGTCTCGTAGGTAGACGCACGTCAGTCTTCTTTCTATTCTGTATTTTAGAGGGAGAGAGAGCGCAGGGCCTCTCTCACATCGAGAAGTCTGCATATGAGTGTGTGCTATTCCACTCTCACCGCGTCTATGAGCCTATTTGAAGAGGAGAGGAAGAGAGCGTGAGAAACTTCAAACATGCGGTTTGAAACAAGAGAGCAAAAGCTGAGAGACAGACAGTGAGAGAAAGATGCAGCAAAGGGTGGCAGGGATCTGTACTGTGTGTACTTCATGTTGAAAACTGAATATTCTACTACATGCATTTTGCGCATGGAGCTAATGACTGTGCAAACAGGTGCTCTGTGTAGGGTGCTGCCTAGTGTCACAGAGTGATTAGTGTGCCTTTCTAGTATGCTTAAGGTCTTTGGTTAGAGCCTTGAGGGCAAACCAGAGACATAATGCAGAAGATGACCTATCAAATGTGTATCATAGTGCACACATACACATACACATACACCTACACCTACACCTAAACCTACACCTACACCTACACATACACACACACACACACATACACATACACATACACATACACATACACATACACCTAAACCTACACCTACACCTACACCTACACCTACACATACACATACACATACTCATACACATACACATACACATACACATACACCTACACATACACACACACAAACACCTACACCTACACATACACACACACAAACACCTACACCTACACCTACACATACACATACACATACACATACACATACACATACACATACACATACACATACACATACACAGACACAGACACAGACACAGACACAGACACAGACACAGACACAGACACAGACACAGACACAGACACAGACACAGACACACACACACACAGACACACACACGCACACACGCACACACACACTCGCTCACATTATCGCCCAGGCAGATACATAAACACATAGGCCCATGCATCTGTGCTCTACGGGATGGGCTTAGAGTGCAAAATAAGATGCTGAGGAGAGATACAAAGAGAAATGCTGTTGTGTGAGCAAGGTGAGGGTTCAGATCAAACACCCACTCACACAAACTCACCACCAACTGCATGCAATAAAACAACAGCACTCCACCTACAATCATGACACAGAGACATACTGGAGGTTTGTTTCAATTGAATCTCTTTTTAAATCAATTAATATTAATGATCCACAGATGTTTTTGCTTATATAATCTATATCACATACGGTCACAACTAATGTATACTCATTTTTATTCTTTTCTAAACACCTGAATGGCCATAGCAGTTTTTATGTCTTTTTATTTCATTCTTAAAGTTTTTCTGTGAATATATTGTTATGCTACCTGAATGGCAGACACTAAGCTTGTTCCTTAGATGGCAGCTACATGCTCCATCAGTCCAGGGGACCTGGGATGCATTAGTATCCCATGAAAGGAAGCCCAGGGTGGGCTTCATTAGTCCTTAGCCCCCCTGCCTCCCCTGGGCCACAGAATGAACACTGTCAGTGGCAATAAAAGCCAGCCGCGGCCCATACATCAGCCTCATGACAACAGCCTGCTCCATAAGAACTAGCAGTGAGGGGCCCTGTTTGACACATGGGCATACACTTACACACACACATGCAGATATACACATACACGCACTCATGCACACACACACACACACACACACACGCGTGCACACACACGCACACACACACACACACACACACACACACACACACACACACACACACACACATAATCATACACACACACACACACACACTCTCTCTCTCTCTCACACACACACACACACACACACACACACACTGACAGCTGACAGAGAGAAATGAGCTCTGATATTAAAGTAACATCAGAGGAACAAAGAGAGATGAAGGGAGAGAGAGCAGAGGGGAGGGGTGGGGAGACAGGGATGGAGACAGAGTGGGAGAATGACAGGGGGAGGAAAAGAGAGAAGGAGAGAGGGTGGCCGATTCGAGACTTACGCCAAACTTCCTCAGATATTGGTCTGAGTACTGAAAGAGCCCCTCGTCTCTAACAGCTCATATAGCATCCTAATGAACAGCACTACGATTAGTCAGAGATGGCAATGACACACATACATACATGGATAGAAAGAGGGAGAGATGGGGAGACGAGCTGCAGAGAGTGAGTTACAAAGACAGAAAAGGCCCTCCAAAAATGTAGTGCTGTTTTGTGAATGCAAACACACACGCACACACACACACACACACACACACACACACACACACACACACAGTCACTCATAGGGTGTTCAGCGGAATCCCCAGAGCTGTAGAAGTTTGGTATGGTACGTTTTTGAAGAAGAAAATAACGTTTTGGAAATGAGTGTGCGTGCTGTGTGAGTGGGGGAGTTGAAAGCAGGTCATAACCACCACACTCTCTACCATGGAACACACATCCATGCTAATGTGGCCAGCGTTCCACAACCTGGGGCCTTTGTGTGTGTGGTTGGGGGGGGTGGGGGGGGGGGCATATGGGCCTGTGCAGAACAGAGGCATGCCGACCAAAATCCCCTTACCTGTGACTACTAAGAAATCAAACAAGTCCAGATGAAAGTC
The DNA here is from genome assembly GCF_900700415.2 of Clupea harengus. NCBI lineage: Eukaryota > Metazoa > Chordata > Actinopteri > Clupeiformes > Clupeidae > Clupea > Clupea harengus. Next base: position 21,238,101 of record NC_045165.1, read on the forward strand.
GGTTTGCATGTGTGTGAAATGTGTATTGTATGATTGTATATCATTCCAATATGATGTTTGCTATGTAGAAGTATATTTGTATCATGCTATATAATTGTAAATGCTGTCTAGTGACCTTCAACTACCGGCTTTATTGATATGAAACAATGCAAAATCATCAATAAGAAAATCTAAAATGATAAAAAAAAATAAAAAAAATATGAAATGTGCATATACTGTATAAGTGCACATCTTACTGATAATTAGAAACACAATCAAGCTTTTGTAAACACATGCACACACATACACACCCCATGCTTTTGTAAGGAGAGTCCCAACCTATACTTATACACACACACACACACACACACACACACACACACACACACACACACACACACACACACACACACACACACAACACACACACACAAACACATTCAGGATGCTTCTTTTGCTAAACTTTTTCGCCAGCCTTCGATGCACTCAATTATTTACAGTGCTGTACCTCATAGTTGTTTGACATTCTGTTTAAACACGCATCAGGTTCCATGACCCCAAACAGCACATGCACACCGCCCCTCCATTCCAAACAATACAAGTATTTGGACTCCCAGTCCTAAACACCAATTATGTGTTTGTCTAACAATAGGACATGTTTACCTCACTGCGATGGGCTGAGAGAGAGAGGTCTGATAGGCCGGAGAAAAAACATGGCCACCGAAGTCTGAAGACTACGTGCTGAAAAAAAACCCTCACTGCTCTCTAGTTTCTGTTTCACAACAGTGCCCACTCTTCTGTAGAACTTACATTCAGCCCGGCGGCTTCATCATACTGCAGTTATGAGGCAATTCTTCATTAGTGACAAAAGTTCTTGTGGTTCTTAAGTAAGGTTGAGACACACTGCAAACCATGAGACTGCATCTCAGTCAGGAACTGCGATTTCCATCGGCTGGCCCCTGTCTCCTCCACTCCGTAGTGTCTAACGTAATGGCACTCACGCAGGGGCCAAACAAACTGAACTCTAGTTGAACATAGTAAACAACACCAACGAGTGGCTTCAAATAGTGGGTATTATATTAGGTATTATATAAATATTATCTAAGTTAGCTAAATTGTTTTAATAATGATTCATTTGGCAGTTCTCTCTTAATATCAACAGGTGGTGCATGTGGATGAAGTGCTAGAACTCTCACCACTGAAAAATAGGAAAAAAGGCATAGAGAGAGAGAGAGAGAGTAACCAGTCCCCACATGACAAGACTTCAAGAAAGAGGTTCACACTCACACTCCAGTTTGAGTTACGATTAACTTAATAATGTGTGTGTGTGTGTGTGTGTGTTCAGAAAACACATCCTCCCAGTGGCCCACAACAGTTTCCTGGCTCTATCTCTCTCTTCCATCTCATGCATCTGCTGGTGCCATCCATCCAGGCTTACAGGCTTGAGTCCTTATCACCTCTTCCTCCTATATTCGCACATCTACGCTTCTATCAGATCTCAGTTTTGAAACTGCCAACCGACTGCTGCAACAGTCTTGGGTGATCTCCAAACCTGGCACACATGACAAAATACATGACTTGGTACCCCTGTTTTGTTGAGATATAGCACTGTGAAATTAATCATGTTTTCCTGCAGTAGAATACTGACAAACCATAGATATGCATTCAGAATAATAGTGTGACAGCTACTTCAATATGTCAACTATTGTGCTCTTTTATTTAATGGCTCACTTTGGAGGAGAAAGGTGATAAAGAAGGGTCAGATTAGAAGCAACACATTTCCATGACAAGGAAATGGTGGTGGTTGGAAGCTCACTGTGCAGTTCTGCAAGTACTATTTCATGCCTATCATATAAACAAACACAAATGTGTCGAAATGTCAATGCCAAATGTCAAAATGTGCATATTTACAGGTATAGAACAGGATGTGCACATACGCTGCATGTGTGTGTGTGTGTGTGTGTGTGTGTGTGTGTGTGCATGTGTGTGTGTGTCGGTGCGAGCACAGGCACACACATTCATTTATTTATACGGGTCATGACTGCACACTTGCAGCTAAATGTCGTTTGTCGTGCATCGTGTCTCATTTGCCCTCATTGTGGTGCAATGCACGTCTCTTTAATCTGAGCACGCGTGTGCAAATGCACAAACAAAGCACGCACACAGACACGCTCCTATGTGCATTCACATACATGCCTGCCACAAATTCACACATATATTTATTTATATGTACATATGTATCTATGATATGTATAGCAAACTAAAAAACAGATTTGTCATTTGTATATAGATAGAACACAAACACACATGCGCGCGCGCGCACGCACACGCACACACACACACACACACACACACACACACACACACACACACACACACATACACACACACACACACACACACACACACACACACACACATTCACACAAACTAATTCAATTTGTTTGTCTGGCTTTTTAGATATGATGAGCAGCAGAGTGAAATGACATCCTGCCCTGGACGTGCGTTCTGTGTGCCGTCTGTCACTTGAAAACCTCTGTCTGCACCACAGGAAATCAGCGTGCACAAACACAGACAGGTAGCGAAACGGCACAGAGGAGCGACTGAAGAGACAAGACGAGACCGAGAATGAGAAAAGGAACACATGCCATGGCAGCACGAGTATCGAGTGTGGCGGCACGTGAGCGACACTGGCACCGAACAGGGCAGAAAACAGCCTTGTGAGCTTCTTGTGGGAACAAAAACAGTGCCACTCACTGCTGGCTTGTGCATGCGTGTCGCCCCAAGAGCCTTGCCACGGAGTCTGGAAGACGGTGTTCGACTTCCTGCGCAGCGAGGGCTGTGAGGTTAGCAGCGGCCACCAGGGTTGTTGGTAGACCAGGCTCTGGTCTAGATCTGGTCTGATCTGGTCTGGGTTTGGGTGTTTTTGAGGTCTGCTGGTGGCTTGGTGAGGCCCACGGTTGACTCCAGGCCACTGGGGAAGGAGAGGAGAAGAGAGGAGAGGGCCCCCATAAAGAGCGGGCCTGGCCCCACCAGAGGCCATCAATCACTGCTGACGCTGGTGAAAGGCAGGGAGTGCCATCCCACACAGCATTTACAGAGCAGTCACAGAACAGTCACACACAGAACACACAGAAAGGGAAAGAGAGAGAGGGAGAGAGAAAGAGAGAGAGGGAGAAAAAAACAAAGCACAATAATAACAATGATGCTAATAAGCGAATAAGTTTCTGCAGTAAAGGTATACAGAGCTTATACTGTCTTAGGTTTTTTGCATCTTAACAGGTATAGGGCTTCCACTGATGAAGCAGGAAGGCAAAGAAACAGAAATGCTCCATTCATCTGCAGAGAAGTGGTGGGTTTTGTCGTTGCCACATAGTGCATGAGAAAGAGGAACATTTGGCAACAGGCAAGAGGAAGGCTGGCACTTATCAACCAGACGAAATGCCAAGGTGGTTACAAAGTCTGCTTTAAAAAAAACCCAAAGAAATGAGATGTGAAAAAAAAACTGTTTGAATTTCTGCTTTTTCATCATTTTCACAGAAGTGGCTGTCTGTGTTTTACTGACTCCTAATATCAGTAGATTCCCAGCTTAGGACACCGATGGCAGCACAATGACACAATGACATGGTTAAAAAGGCCCCAAATACCAAGGAGATGCAAGACAGCCCCTCTATTGCATACTTCCTCTCGTGACTCGAGTAACATCTACTGACAGGTGCCCTTCTGTCTAAGACGTTACCACAACCTCAGCGTCTGCAAAAGCTGATAAATAAGTAATAGACCCCCAGCGCTCAGTTTCAGCCCAGAGAAATCCATGAAACCGTACGCCATATCAGCACACCGCCACATGTGCCATCTGACTAGATCAGCACGCAGTGCAAGGCAGGATGGGTGAAGATAATGAGATCATGTGTACAGATTTATGATGGCCACAGGCCTCCCATGCAACTCACATGAGGCTGTCTAACCTCAGAACTTCCTCAGGACGCCAAGATGTTATCTCCAACATAGTCATACATACACTTTCAATATGAAATGTCCTTCATGGGAAAAATGAACTCATAGATAATAATGTCAGCTAATGGCCGAGGGTGTCTTCATGGAATACTGTACCCCCCAGTGCATTAACAGTGCATTTATTCATATGAATAAGAACATTTCATCATGAATGCAATTTCAAACTTCCTTATGAGGTCAAGTCAACCTCTGCCAAAAAAATTCACTTCTAGTAATATTTTCTGTGAAGTCATTCTTGATTCGACAATCATTTGATTCTCATACATGATCTTTTACATTAATATAAAGGGATATGAACAAGTCGATGTCACAGCATAACAGTGCTGTCTATGACCAAGCTCTTGTTTTCACATGTCACAGACACTGCCACCCCGATCTTGTCCACTCAACACTGCTCCCAGCCTTTTCCACCACGGACCGTGTCGGGTCAGTCCGGCGGTGTATTTTTAACCGATGACTCTCGTGGCCCTGAGTCTCCCCACGTTACGCCGCAAGCCGAGCGAGAAACCCGACTGGGTGCGCGGGGTCGTCCCGTCCCCAGCGCGTTTGATGCAATAACGGCCACTTCATTACGAAACCCTCCTCCAGTCCCACGCTACATTCCCTGTTTATGGGGAACATATGGAGAAGCCTGCAATTTTTACGCCACAAAATAAGACCCTGCACAGCTGAAGCCACGACCGCACTCCGTCCTCTCCATCCCCATCGGCCACACCCGAGAGGGCAGCCATTAAAGCCACCGCAGTTTTCTCAGCAAAACAGGAGTTATATTAAGCTTAAATACAGGGGCTTGATAAACAAGAGGAAAAATGCCCCACGCCCGCAGAAGATTTCTGACCAGTTTTTTTTTCTCTCTTTCTTGCTCACTCCTGCAACACAACGCTGCTGTGAGGCAGGGATTCAAACATGGAGCAGCTGCTGTTTATTGCCACAAAGAGTGAAGGGAGAACCCAGAGAGAGAGAAAGAGAGAGAGGAGGGAGAGGTTTTTATATTTATCTATTATATTTATCTAAGAATTTTTTACTTTAGCCTAACCGTTGTTTCATTTTTAATGACAAGCTCAGGTCAGGAAGCCCTGCTACTTCTGGATGTTGTTTTTCAGTCACCCATGAAGTCTGTTTCTGAGTCATATCGCATGTAACCAATTATCCTCCTGTCCATTTTCCAGACAAAATATTTACAGAATCCATCAGGGTCATAACCTACTCCAAGCCTGAGTCTACCTTTAGTGACTCTGCTATGATTGGGCCTTCAAATGAAGGTAAAGTATACACAAGAAGAGGCACACCCTTCCCTTGAACATCATCCTTCCTGTAGGTATTTTTACACACTCTGACAGAAGGCCCTTTCGCCACAGCCCCCTCTGTGAAACGAAACACCCTGTCTTCTGAGGGGATTGCTGTTGAGCTGATATCATTCCTTGAAATTCCATGAACTATTGATCTCCTACTCTGTTTGTTTAGAGGAATAGCTTTTTTCACTCTGGAAAATGCAGTAACTGCACTCTAAAAAATAAGTTGTTCAAATTACTTAATATTGTCATGTCAATGATTTCCACATAACTGAGTTGTGTTCAAACTAATTTAATACTATTATTACAGAGGAAATAACTAACTTATGTGAAACCAACAAGACTGTATTAAGTAATTACAATATTATTTGGTCAAGTTAGCCTTAATTGATCAGGCAGTGTTCATCTAACTAAACAGACCTTCATTACACTGACCTAACTCACTTATGTAATTCTAACTCAACTGAATTTACTAACACTAACTGAACAACTCCTTGTATTTCCAACTTAACTGACTTGAATAAGGAGTACCTAAATGGTTTTCATTGTTATAAAGCCTAGTTATGTCAACAATTTCCACACAATGTAGTTATGTAAATTCAAATCACAATACCAAAAAACAAGTTCAGTCAGTTTATTGTTGCACAATGATGCACATGTGCATATATTAGGTGGCGACACAGGACACACACACACTCAGGTCGCCGTGAATTTGACTTCTGCATTTCCCCATCCCGGATTGTCCTTCCTCCAGGACCCCAGGGCAGCTTTTAAGCGAGTGAAGTGAACCGTCCATCTTGGTCAGGGATTGATAGGAGAGTGTGCTGTTGGGGTTCTTGTGGACACTGGGAGAACATGCAAACTCCACACAGAAAGGCCTGGGAGATACCTAGCCCACCGGAACACTGAAGGTCTGCGGAGGACCTGCCCTCCTAACCAACAGTGGCCCATGCGGGAATCGAACCTATGACCTTCTTGCTGTGAGGTAGCAGTGCAAGCACCTGAGCCACCATGCCATACCTTGGTTCTGTAATATTATTTTTTACCAATTGAAAACGACAACCATCATGTGATATCAACGTGATATCATTCAACACATACCAAACTCTGGGTGTGGTAAAGAAAGCATTATTCGTTTTATATAAAATTATTATTTATTAGTAATTGAGCTTTTACATGTATCTTCAAGGACTGTCAGGCAAATCATCTACATTTAGTTATCAAATATTGAAATGTATTATATGGCAACGACAGTACGAACATTCTGATTGGCTAATGCCTAGTCATGCCACCCGCGTATTGCCCTATTCACCGGTTAATACGGATCCCTATTGCTCTCTGACGACAAGATCACTATTTTAATGTATGTCTGTCAGGTAGCATTTTGTTAATTGGCTACCTCGATAGCTAGCTAACATGTACTCATATATGCTTGATTTTCGCAAGACAAATACAGTAGGACCAGTAATATCACTCTTAAACCATGCACTAATGTTTCAACATCACAGAATATATATATATACAGATTGTGCCATTCACTCAACAGTGTTATGTTGAATTAACTTAGCTGGCTTCTTTTGCTTTAACAAGTTTTCATTTTAAGTTAGACTTACTAAGGTGGACTAGATTTAGAGGTGATTGTGCATTTTAAGTTAGACTTAAGTTAGACTTACTAAAGTGGACTAGATTTTAGAGGTGATTGATCATTTTAAGTTAAACTTACTAAAGTGGACTATATTTTAGAGGTGATTGATCATTTTAAGTTAAACTTACTAAAGTGGACTAGATTTTAAAACCAAACACAGAAATGTTAATTAAATTGAATATAAGTACATTTATTTGATTCAGCAACTCACAGAGTTCACTTTTTTGAGTGTGCTGTTATCATGGCTGACTTCTTTGAATGGATGGATAAATATTTTCAACATGTTCAATGGAAAAGATGGGGGAAAAGAACAAAGCACAGTTTGGTTATGTGACCATCCATTTTGGCATTTGAAGTCACTTTGGCCTCAAGTCTTTTATCTTTAAAAATGGCTGCTTTGAAGGAGGGTCGATGACACGCTACCCAGGTGTACTCCATCAGCTATACTAGCCCATGCCTCCTTATGGACAGGAAAGAGAGAGAGAGGTTGTGTTAATGTGAAGTGAATATATATGACGTGAACTTGGTCACTTCACCACTTCTGATTGACGGCCTCGAACTGCTACTCTGGTAAGAAATCAGGATGCTGGTGGCCGGCAGTTCCATAGCAGTAGGTGTGAAGTGTGGCCTGGCGGTCAGTTGGTGTGTGTGTGTGTGTGTATGTATGAGTATAGGTTGGGACACTGCTGATAAAAGCCCTGAAGCCGCCTTGTGGCCTCGGCCATCGGCCGCACACACCGGGAGCGTGTCATTTTCCAGTGCTGCCTCCTGACCAACGCCACAAGCACACACACACACACACACACACACACACACACACACACACACACACACACACACACACACACACACACACACACACACACACACACACACACACACACAAACACACACACATATACACATTCACATACACTTTCATTTCTGTCTCTGTTCCTCTTTCAAACACAGGCACTATGTCATTTTCGCCACGCTGCTGCCTGACCAACTGTAAGCCCTCATTAGCAGGGCAGTGCGGGTGCCTAGCAGCATGTCCGGTGCTTAGCCCTCTCTTGCTAACTTTCAAAGCGACATGGTTCACACTCACAAACAATGCCTTCAGGCAAGCTAACTTTTTCAAGGGATAGGCAAACACACACACATAAACACACATCAGACATAGATACCAACAAAATGCAGAAAATGAGTTGAGATTTTGACCTAATGCACATACCTATGTGATGGTGTTAAGCATTGATTTGCTCCGCTCTGGCTAAACTGAGAGCATCATTTCAAGATGTTTGCATCCACACTTTAATGGAACGTGTATGTCTTTGGATGCTAACATCAAATGTAACTATTATTGTCCCTGTACAGAGAAAATGTAATCCTATTTAAAAATGGACAAAAAGCATTTATTTACATTTAGTGCTATTAGAACTAATAAGTATTCCTGCTGACAGTAAAACACATGCCATGAATAGTAAGCCATAATTATATAATAGCCTATTGCATATTTAAATACTATTATTATCATATCCTTACTTGCATTACAACATGTTGCTAATATTATACAGTTATTACTAATATTATTGTTTTTCTTATTACTACTTCTATTACACTATATGATATTTTATAACATTATTATTACTAAAGCTGTCATTTTCTTCTGTTGTAAAGATGTTGACTTCCTTCTCGGCTGCTCAATGGAGTGAAGCCCCAGATACAGAGGCAGCGGGAGGAGACTGCAGTGTGCTCCTGCTCCTGCTCCTGCTCCTGCTCCTGCTCCTGCTCCTGCTCCTGCTCCTGCTCCGTCTGCAGAGGCCCAGTGCGTGGGCTAGTGAGGTCAGGTGGCAGGCCAGACAGTGGTGAGGGACAAGGAGAGGAAGAGGGAAGTCTGGAATGTTTGGGCTGACGAGGACCCACTGATGGCCGGCACATGTCCAACACACCCGCACACCCATGCACACACACACACACACACCAGACACATCACACTAGTGTTTGTGTGTGTGTGTGTGTGTGTGTGTGTGTGTGTGTGTGTGTGTGTGTGTGTGTGTGTGTGTGTATGTACATGGGCATGCATGTACAAACATT
>NC_045165.1:21252109-21282109 GCF_900700415.2 Clupea harengus
TGTTAGACACCCTGACTGATTTCTAGACATTTGTGCAACTTGACAGGTTTCTACATGAAACAACTTCTCTACAAAAAAAAAAAAATCAGAAAGAAATGACTCCACAATTACATCTAATGTACTGTTTATTATTGATTAGGCTATCGCAGTAAAAAGCTAGCTGGCTTGCTAACACAGCTAACTGGTGGCATCAAGAAGCTGCTAAAGTTAGATCAGGTTAAATCAAAGGACTAACCTGCACTCCTGTAACTAGAAGGATCAACGGACCAAATACCTCTCATGATGAATGTTACAGTAAATGGTCAACATGTTATTTTGTTATATATCAATCTTTGTTATTGGTATGTTTTATAGTTATAGTAGACTAGCATGAAATTGAGTATTGATATTTGGCTGACATTTGTTAGCATCAACTTTAACATTTGTTGAGTTACTTCAGATCAGGGTTCTTCAGTAAACTCGAATAGTACTTAACAAAGGCTCAATAGAGTTTATTTAATCAATGCCATGGATAACTGGACATACCTGTGTGTATTAATATTAGCTTTACTTAAAATGTTTTAATTTTATTTCTCATAATATGTAATACAATATCCAGAAGCCCTAGTAATACTGTTGCAAAATTGCCCTGCAAAAGAAGGTAAAGACAAACAAGACAAGAAATTGATAGTGAATATGTACGCTCTGACAGTCCATAGTTGTGAGCATGTGTGAAAGTGAGAAATAGTGTGGAGAGAAAGAGAGAGAGAGAGAGAGAGAGAGAGAGAGAGAGAGAGAAACAGGCGCTAATCTGATGCAGACTGCCAGGGCCCCTGCCGTTCCCTGAGAACCACAATGAGGTTACACCTGCTCCTCTGTAAAAACAAACTATTAAGTATCCAGGGTATGTACACACACACACACACACACACACACACACACACACACACACACACACACACACACACACACACACACACACACACACACACGTACATCCAACATCCAAGCTACCTCAGGTATGAGTCAGCCAGGACTTCCAGGTTGGTCCACCTTGTAAAAGTAAGCAGCGGCCAACAACGAAGTCGTAGAGTCACCTGCGTCTTCTGGAATTTCCACAGAAGCTTTTTCAGGGCAGCCATTTTGTAGGGGGTCTCCATCGAGAGTGAACCACACAGGAGCCAGCTCACTGGCTGTGCGTCAGGCTGGGAGTGTGGCTTTATTAGAGGGGGAAAGGGGGTTTTATAAGTTTGGCTCACACTGTTGCGTGAATGAAAATACAGATTTCTGAGAGGGAGAGGAAAGCCACAGCACTCTCAAGCTAACTCAACTGGTTCGGACAAACCCTCAGCTCAGTGAGCTGTGGAACTGGAACTGGCCTTACTGAAACCGCTAGAAAATGCAGCTTGCATCATTCTGTGATGCAAGTAGGAAGGATTGAATACATAGAATACACAAAATACATGCTAATAATGCCTTGAAATATTCCAGAATGTGTGTGAATAATATATGAAAATTCAAATTCAATCAAATTTTGAAAAAAAAAAGGCCGCCTACAGTTATGTCATAGATTTAGAATTGAAACATCAAAAAGTGTGGCTTTGTGATCAGAGATGTTCCACTCCAACTCTGCCCTTTGAACTCTGAGACTGTGGGCAATTTATTAATCACATGAACATGCGCTGCTGCGTGCTTGCCTAAATGAACACTGTGCCTCGGTGGAAGACATTCAAAGGCATTCTGCTCTTGCACTTTGGCTCCTCACCCCCAGAACATCAGGAGCGGTGGAGAGGCCTGAACACTGAAACCAGATATTAAGAGTTTCGATACTCGACAGAGGAAAACAATCTACGAGGCACAAGGGCCACCGAGGAGAGGACTCCTGTCTCCAATTTGGGCCTGCATAATATCTATTTATAAAGCGCATACTGCTGTATTGGATCTGAACGATGCTCTGGACTTGATTAGGCCCCAAGAACGTTTGAGGGAAAAACGTATTTACTCGTATTGGGGCTGCCTCGTGGTTTTCTCCAGTCCACTGCAATGGTTGATGGGGGATGAGCAGTTTGGGGATAGTTGATGATGGGGCCCCCCCAGGTGAAGAGGGAGGCTCCTCCCATCTTGGTGTGGTTACCTGTTCTGCCAGGGTGTTTGTGCCTTACTGTAGTATAGATCTGTAGATATAGATCTATCCTAATCGCACCCTTTTAATAACAAAACCTTTAATAACATTTAATAACAAAAAAGCATGTATTCAGCTCAAATGCAAACAAAATCTAAATCTAATCAAAATTAAATCTAACTTTTTAACAATAAAAAAAAAATATATGAACTAATTTGAACAAACTTATTAAGTAACACAAAGGCTTCACCGCAGTGGTGAATAAACCTCAGCCACTAATGAACTGTAGTATTGTGCTTTATAAATGGTTCCTAAGCACTTACCAAGAATGTACATATACTGTAGTTGGAGGTCTCAGTAGTGCAGCATCCAGTTCCCAGAGTTCTGCTCTGCATGAGGGGCACCGCTGTGACTGTAGATGGCAGCTGGGATGAGACTACACTCTGCGGATGTGTGCTAAGCGTATTACTGCGCCACGTTCAGACGAACAAAAAAGAAGGAACAAGAAGAGGGGAAACAAAATGTGTATCGCAGCCTTACATAATAATTACCTCGAGCGGGGGCAGAGGGAAATAATTGGTATGGTGAAAGGCACAAATGTCCAAGTCTGTCATGATACAATGAGCGGAGATGTCAACGGAATTTATAATGTCTAGACGAGCTATTTTAGCTTGGGACCCTCTGTATGTGGAAAACAATTGGCTACATGAACACATGCATGCAGGCAGGAAAGTATGCAGACGACGAAAAAGAAAAAGTATTTAGGTAATTGGATAATGAGAGGGGCAACGGTCGCAAATTTCAATCCTCTTTGATTTGGGCAAATTAAGTACAACCAATCTATATGGCTTCAATACTCTAGTGAGTCGTGTTCTGTGAGGCAAATTACAGCATCACAGGAGCCGACAGTCCTCATAAAGCCTGTGCAGAGTGGGACTGATTAAAGCCTTGGTCCTACTGTTTTGGTACTCATGAGCTCATCCTCATTGTTTATACAAACAATTACATAAATTCCCAATCAATCAAAGATTGTTAAAAGATCAATCATTGTACAAACAATGCCTAAAACTGAATTTAATAAATCCCCCCCACAAACACAGAAGGTCATGCGTAAGATCAAGTTTTGTTTGTTTACGCTCTCAAACGGCATTTCTGAAAACTTTGGTGTTTTCCTGGGAGTGACACAAGCTAGTCAGTACATTTTTATGCTTGTGTTTCACACATTTCAACGTATTTTGGACCCATGTTCGTTGTGGGCCTGTTAAAACGTGACAGAGGTCAGGACTCCAAAACTCCACCCTGCTCTGCAACCACATTCTGCTGCTCTGATCATTTCTGCCAAAGAGGGTGGGGGACTTGTGAAACCCAGGCAAGGCTCAGTGGGTTCAGTGTTTGACAGACCTCCCACTTGCGCTCTACACCTTGGTCACTTGAGTCCCTAATTTCTTTTTCATAGATTCCCAAAAACTCATGACATGCGTGATATCATTCTCATTTAATGTGATTTAAATGTGTATTTGGTTTGCATATCTGCTTTGTTCATGCTGTGATGACTCCATACATGTGGTGATCATTTAGCTCATGCTTATTCATTGTGGTACTGAAAGATGACCTTGTGGTTCAATAAGCACTAACCCAGTCACATGAAATCAGATGGGTGTTGTTGCTCAAGTGACCTTTCGGTGGGATTTAAAGTTTGCATAAAAAAACGACAAAAAAACAGCCAACCATGTTGTAAAAAGGTGTTGAAAACCTCCTTCCTTCTCTCTTTCTCTTTCTCCTTTTGCAGAGCAACCCCAAATAAATAACGGCCGCATTCACCAGTGAGCACACCCTCCGACAGAGACAGAGTAACATTTCAGAGTCGACAGTTTGTTTTGGTTATGAAGTGTTCTCCCCCGGTGCAGTGTTGTCATAGGGATGGCCTTATGTTTGGATATTAGCATAAGTAACTTCACTCCTTCACTTTACCTCATGTACTTTATTCACATTTAAATACACACACACAGGCAGACACACACAGACACACACACACACACACAAACACACACACACACACACACACACACACACACACACACACACACAAATCTAGACACACCCTGACAATATTTTTGAATAACGATTTGTGACTTCCAAGTGCAATATGTGTCACATTTCATTCGCTTCCAAACATCATTAGAAACAGCATTTTCAGATGGACACCCCTGACCACTTATGTCATCTTTGAGCTGTGCTACAAAGAAGTGGTATATGCCGTAACGTGTCACAAATAATCACATCTACTCATTAGACTGTATTAGCTCCAGGGACAAATTCTAAATTTTAAAAGGATTTCTCGTTCACTCACACTCACTCTCTCCCTCTCTCCCTCTCTGTCTCTGTCTCTGTCTCTCATTCTCTCACAATAAGAAATCCTTAATCATGCTGCAAACATGTATCGGCCCTCCCTCGTCTTACCAAACGCAATAAAAAAAAGAACGTAATTATGGTGGCGCAGAACTGCAGATAATGATAGGACATGAGGATATGGGAGGCTGGAGGCTACGAATTGTGTTTTGATGCTCGCTCTTCCCAGAAATATTCCCACTTGTTTACATGCCGTTAATTGTGCTTAGTGGGATGACACGTTCCCTGTCTCTGGGGCACGTCTACCTGCCAAATCAGCCCGAAATTGACTTTCACCCCGCAGCAGAACTGACGACGGCAAGCATCTTGAGTCAACAAATCAGGATGCCCTGGCTTCTCCGACTCGAGTGTAACAACAAGAGTTAATGTCTTCGACCTACATAGCAGCACATAACAGAACTGGCCAGTGCTCCTAAAACATGAACAGGCTACTTGCTTCCCCCAATATAAGATGTGATGGGACTTTATTGGGGCTTTCAATTAGCAGATCTTCTGAGGAAAACGTTACGTTATTTCTGCACGCTCACGGCTGACCTGCAGTAACCCCGTGGCCATTAGTGTCTGGGCTCCGCCGCTGGCCGCTCCCTGCCGACTAGCCTGCTCCAGTCTTGGGTACTCACTTCCCCGTCTCTGCAGAAAAGCCCCAGAGTACAGGGATTCCCCTCTCAGCTGAGCAGCAGATGTCTACCCTGCTTGCTCTTTTCCTTGTCTGGCTTGAGGTCAGCGTGTCTGGACCAGGGACACACACACAAACACACACACACACACACACACACACACACACACACACACACACACACACATACACGCGCGCACAGGGGACATGGGTGGACAGACAGACAAGCACATGCAAACACACCCTCTTTCCTCGTCTCGGGCTTGTTGTGTGTCTACTTCCCTCGTTGTGTCCTCTTCTTGTTTGTCCCTCACTGTCAGATACACACACACACACACATAAGAAGAATTCCCAGTCAGAGTATGAGACAGCAGACACTGACAGAAAGACTGACGAGAGATAACCTTTTTTTACTATAGGTTAAACCCTGTGAATACATGTGACTGTGGTGATGGTGTCATGAAAAACAGATCAGTTTCAGGGTCTTGTGGTAGACTTCCAGTTAGGTGTGAACACCAATTCAAGTCAACAGTTATGCACACAACACGACTGACCATGAACTGTAGTAACCTCCAAGTGGTTAGGCTATCTCACAAATCCATCAAAGTTACTACCCATCCTAAAAACACAGAGAGAAGAATCCCCAGTAGGCCCCTGTTACAACATCAAGGCTGGCGTGGGAGAGACTTTTCACCAAATAAAAGCATCATGAGCCCGACTGGTGAGGGAGAGGAAGTCTGTTTTCATGACGCAACAGCCGGGGCACAGAGAAGGACGAGCTCAGGAGTCGTTTAAAGGACGATCGCAAGCAGTGCCTTTAATCAGTGTAATGACACCACGGCCGCCCCGTGTAGGCGCTTGGCCTGATTAGCCGAAATCACAACAACACCACTTTCCAGGCCTCTGATTGGGTTTATAAATGCCACCAGTGTAGACGACAGAGAGGAGCCTGTGGGGGCCAAAAAGAGTAATCACTAAATTAAAAGGGCGCTGAGTCACAGGGAGAGTGGGGAGATTTGCTCCACATACTGGGCCTGTTACTATTCAAAGTGATTATGAGTCAAATGCACAGACATACTCCTACGTACACAAGTATGTGTACACACACTCACGCACACACACACACTCACACTCACACACACACACACAACACACACACACACACACACAAACACACACACACACACACACTCACGCACAGCCTTAATAATAATTTGAAGACTCAGTGGCAGCCACAGTGTGAGGTTATTGGTTCCATCTTCTTAAATCCTTTCTATATATACATATTTAATGATGTCATCACAGACGGAGCCCTCAATCCGAGACGCCCCGCCCCATGTTTTTTGATCTGAGGCAAGCCAGGGCCAAGCAAAGTTGTTCCAGGAGTTGCCTCACGTCTGCAGAGGAAGAAAAGCATGGCGAAGGGACAGGAAATAGGCGCTGAACGGGTGGTTGGATATAGCCTGGGCTTGTGGGGAAACTTGAGGATGCTGGAGGGGGAAGGAGCGGAGCCATCTCTGTATCTGCTACACTCGTTCCCCTCACACTCCACTTGGATTGCGTTGCATACATGCGCGTGTGTCTGATTGCGTTGCATACATGCCCGTGTGTCTGTATGTGTGGGCAAGTAGCGTAGGTATGCAGTGGCTTGCCTTTAGGTTCAAGCGAGTTCAAGCGTATCGCGCAATATTTATTTGAAGGGCATAGTTGCCATCTGTGTCTGCAAAACTCGTAAATCCATCAGAGGATTTTCTTATCAACGAGCCACAGCGTTGCGTTATTGCATATGTGTGATGGTGCACATCCAAAGACATGGTGAATATCATGTAAGATTAGCAAACAAGATTAGTAACAAACTAAAAAATATATTTTTTTCGCTCCTCAGTCATACCACTCATACGTTGCATGCCTCCTACGACAATTCCTGCAGAGACAAGACCAATGAAGCTGTGTGTTATCGAAAGCAAAAAAAAAAAGAGAAAGAAACACATGTGGCTTTTGTTGTAGGAAGGAATGAACAACAGCATTCCGTGTGCAACCACATAAAAGGTCCTGACTCGCCATGGGGCTCAAGGAGAGCAGGCAGAGGAGGCCTCCATCTTTAGATATGACTGCGATTAATTAAGCAGAGAACACATCTAACACTCTGTTCATTTTTCTTCCTCATCCTCAACCGCCTACCGCCACCCCCCTACCCCCACCCCACCACAACTCATCTCTCACGCTTGCTGTCTCCCCCCCACCCCCCACCCCACCCCCACTCACTCCCCAGTGTCAAAGCATACAAGAGCTTCTCTCCTAGTTCCGGCTGAGAGGGGACCCGCCACACACAAGCACAAAGGGGCATTGTCTTCTGGGTAAAAAATGTGGTTTACAGACGCTGCTCAGAATGGCCCCAGCGGTTGCTGGCAGCCAGACGCACTTCCTAATACTCGGTTCACATGCGATTTCATTTTGGGAAAACCCTGAGTTATGGAGGCTCTGGCACAGGCCATTTTGAGCAAGCAGGACGCTTCACAGCTTATTTTGGGAGCCAGAGGGTGTAGGCCCAGACCACCACACTCCCCTCACCCTCACACGCTGTTTCTCTCACAGTGCGCTCATAAAGACTAGAGGAGTCAGAAGTGGCAGACAGTCTAGAGGAAAAGACTGATCATGTCCAATGCTAAAATGGTCCCCGCCATCCGCCATCCCTCGCTGTAGGCCAAGGCAACGCTGCCTTTCTGATGTTACACCCCTAATTCAAAGCAACGTATTCATTCTCTCCAGGACACAGATCTGTGCAGGGGGTAGGATGAGTTGTGTTGAGTTGAGTCATCAATCTATGCTCACCCCAAGCAGAGGTATCAATATGGATGCTCGGTGTGTGGAAACTGTGTGTGTGTGTGTGTGTGTGTGTGTGGTGTGTGTGTGTGGTGTGTGGTGTGTGTGTGTGTGTGTGTGAGCATGGAGTGTTTTTTTGTGGCCAACACCCTGAGTCACTCTGCCATTAAACCTTTGGTCAAACACAACAGATAGCACCACTTCTGTGCGTTGTTAGGGTGGTGATGTGGTAGGCCATGACTTCATAAGAATGTGCCCTAGTCACACAGGCAGCAGGCATGGTGATGTGGTCGCAGATGACCTCATAAAAACGCGCTATGATCAAGCCACAGGCTCATAGTCAAAGTCAGCATGCAGCATGCTTATCAAAACATACTTGTCGATTTAGCGCTTCCCAGAATGTCAACTTTTAAAGACAAAACCAACATCTGTTTTCCTTAAAATTCTCTATTTTTAAAATACCACTCTCGAAAAGAGTTATTCAAAGCACACAACATAAATAGAGTTATGCAATCTGCTGACAATATGCTTTCTTCACATGGACTGATTCAGTTAGACAAATTAAAGCTCTCAAATAAATGTCAAAAGCAATAAACATGACATCTGGCAAATTTAAAAAAGGAATGGATAAATTGATATTTGATGATACATGAAATAAATGACAATTCACATATAATTGAAAGGGCATAGCCACTCCCTTCTACCAAACCAAAGTGACCTCTAACTTGGACCATAAGGGAAGCTTCAAAGCCTTTGGTGGTGACTATGGTTTAATTAGCTGCATAAAACCATACTTGACATCAGTATCTGGAGTCAACATATGTTGATAGCTAGATGCAAGGTTTTGTATTATTGCCCACTAGTTTAAAGCTCACTGAATCTCATTCATGTCGAGTCTTGAAATGGATGATGAACGATGTGTGTATCACTGTCCAGCTCAGATAATCAAGGTCCAAATAGTCCCGTGTCCAAGAGCATGTGTGTGTGAGTGTATGTGTGTGTGTGCATTTCTTTTTATGCATGCAAGTGTCTTTTACTGTACCCAAATCGTTGTGGGTGTTGTGTGTGCCTGTGTGCTGTGTGTGTGTCTGTTGTGTATATGATGTTTGTGTGTATGAGTGTGAGTCAGTCAGTCAGAGGAGGAAGAGTGTCTGTGTGTGGTGAAAGGAAATGGGGTTGGTTACTGTCACTTTGGCAACACCGAGGCACATATTGCAGCGATTACCACTGCGGAAAAATGTTTTTCTGGAACATGCAATTACTATAGATTACAGATTGCGCTCATAGCATCAGAGAGGCTCAGCCAGAGACAGAGAGAAAGACATTGTGTATCAAATTTGTGTGTTTCTGTGTGTGTGTCTGTGTGTGTGTGTGTGTTTCTGTGTCTGTGTGTGTGTGTGTGTGTGTGTCTGTGTGCGTGTGTGTGTGTGTGTCTCTGTGTGTGTGTGTGTGTCTGTGTGTGTGTCTGTGTGTCTGTGTGTGTGTGTGAGTCACAGGCAGAGTTACAGTGTGTTCTCGTGTCTATCTGCGCATGGCCAAGGGCTGGAAAAACAGACAGACTGTGTTCAACCTTCCTTGTTGATGAAGAGCCCCGTGCTGTACCATTTCCAATGCCTCCAACAATATGATTGATAACACATATGGAGTTAAAGAATAATAACATGATAATAAATACTTAATAAATGATTTATACATGGAAAGATACATGCCCCATAGACAAAAAAGATAAATGATCTATGTTTGAACATCCAAAGAGCAGACTGATTTAATTCCCATACATGAGAATCTAATCACGGGGGACAATATTTTATCAGGCAGCACTAAACTCTTTGCGTGGCATCAAAGTCATTGCACAAACAGTACAACTGCAGTTAGTGTGGTGTGTCCCTGGTGCCCTCTCAATACCACATTGGAGCATAATGACTGTCACCATGAGGTGTGCGTTAAGATGTGTGCCTCGGACAGATGAGGTGTGTGCGGGCAGCCACCGATAAGACCTCCAGCCCCCTCCCGTCTCCCCCCTCCCTGTGGCCTTCACTTCCAGACTGGTCTGGGCCAAGGCACTGGGGCAGCCAGCTAAGGCCAGGTCACAGGGTCAGCCAGAGAGAGTTCAAGGGCAAGGAAGGATCGGGAGGAATCAGAGTCAGATGTGAGAGGTGGATCAGGAAAAGAGCTGTGTTTGATCTTGTGCTTTGTCAAAGATGGGTTACACTAAAGTCCCATAACGGAGGTCAAGGGAGGCCCTTTGAGTTCACCTCGCAACTTCAAAAGGCAAGGCGGGATTATGGTCAGCATCTTTAGTTTGCAAAGGTAATCAGAAAATATTACTAGAAAACAACGCAGGAGAAGAACATCACTTAACACATCTACTGATGTGTTGGCTAGTGGTCAGCTGGAAACGACCAAACTTGCAAGTGAATTCACACAAAGCCAAATAACCCCCCCCCCCCCCCACACACACATACACACACGTACACACACTCACACCACCACCCCTCCCATTTCCTTGTGAAAGAAAATTCTCATGACAAGTGTCACCGGCAGACTCCAGTTCTAGCTGACTGTTTTTTTTTTACAAAAACCACACTCCAGACATGCTCAGCAGCAACAGTGATAACACATCAGTTAGGCAGACAGTTGTCAGGAGGACACTGTCTCAATTCAGTGTGTGTGCGTGCGTCTATGGTCACATCAGTTTCCTTTTTTGGACACGTACAGACGAGACTTACGGATATGAAAGTGTAAGCTTCCAAATAATAACCCACCCCCTCTAGAGGACATTAAACGACTAAAACTCACTTGAATGGCTTAATCCAGAAAGGATGCGGCAATGACAAAAACCGACACCATATCATGGCCACATCTCTTCTGGGGTCTTCTTGGTGATGGTTCACTGTTTGTCTTCTGTGACCTGTCTAACCCTAACCCTAACCCTAACCTGTCTTGACATACAGTAGTCACCCCGCCTTCCAAGGTGTGCTGTCGCAAACCCTATCAATGAGACCCGTGCTATTTTCTGTACTATCCTGAGGAAGGGAGGGAGACTGCAATATTTCAGCCAGTCGTATGCACTTAGTAATTAAGTATAACTAAATAAGTATTTTAGTTTCAAGTTTTATGTTTTGGCAAGTCTCAGTCTCATTCATCATTTACAATGTGATGTATATAAAACATGCCTCAAGGTGGGGTAAAATTAGATTTAAATAGAATATAAAATGTTTGTGAAACACGTATACACGTCTGTCAGCTTCACTAGTGGAGTGCAGGGGACTTGATGAACAGCATTAATGCTAAAGACAAAGTGCATTAATGCAACTGAGGGAGGGACATTCACAATCAGTTCAGCAAGGCATTTAGTCCCAATGTCCCAAATACTAAGGAGCTTTGTGTTTAACAAAATACCGAAAGTTCTCAAATTAGACTAGCTTTGTAAATAAAGAGACAAAAGCCTTTATGCAATGTGGTTTGGATTTGGTGTTCTACATCAAACACAGAACAGTGACATGTAAATGTAGTCTGTTGAATCAGCTATCAAAGGAAAGAACATTCATGAGAAAAAATAAACAAAAATACAAAGAAATAAATAGACAAACTTATCCACAGTGGCTTGCTTTATGGTATTAGTCTTTACCCCCCTGTGTATGAGTAGACATTCAATACCTTCACTGTAAGTGATCCTCATCCACAAAATGTCTTTTATAGTTCACAAAGTAATCATTCCATTGCTGTATTAATCTGGATAAAAGGAGGTCAAATAGCACATTCAAGGACATCTTTTTTCCATTTTCATTTTAAATATCTTCACTGTAAAGGTTCACTGCAACTACAGTGTGGGGGAAACATAATTCCAGTTGACATTGGTCTGCCATTCAAAACTCTCCTTTCTGCTGAACAGGAAAACCCCCAGCTGAAATAGGAGTCGTCATTTTTTTGGAAGGAATGTGTTCTGTGGGTTCGGGCACTGCTCCCCCTCTAATTTGTAAATGCACATAAATGTGTGACCGCCAAGATGACTAAAGATAGGGATCTTTGTCTCGTGTCATCGGTTACCCTCTTCTTCTCACCCTCCTCACCTCCCTCTCCCTCTTTCTCTCTCTCTCTCTCTCTCTTTCTCTCTCTCTCTCTCTCTCTCTCTCTCTCTCTCTCTCTCTCTCTCTCTCTCTCTCTCTGACTGATGGGCAGCTGTCTGTGTGGGATGGTGGGACTGTACCCACTGTAGGTTATGACCCACAAACCAAAAGAGTGTGAAGAGGTGAATGAAAGAGTGAAAAGAAGAGGTGGACAGTGTAAATATATGCACTAACATATGGACTAACATATATGTTAGTGCAGATACATCCGTACTCAAATATATGCAAGACAGTAGGCTCAGATGGCAGAGATGACACCCAGAGGAGATTGTGTCAGATAAAGAGAGAGTGCACGGTAAAACTACTGTCTGCATGATTGGACCACTGGATGTGGCCAGTCTGAGGATGACACACCTAGATAAGTCTGATTTGAATCCATTATAAGACATAGGTCTAATCTGCAGTATTTCCACCCCTTCCATATAGCATGCAAAGTCCTTGCTTCACCTTTGAGATGCATAATAAGAAATTAAATCAAAGTACATGGGGAAATGCCAAAGTGCCACAATAGATTGTTTTGAATTAGAACGTATTTGTTTCACCTGAATACAATTAGGTTTGACTTATATTCTAGTTTAGTGCCCAATGACAGGTACTGTATCAGTGAAAGACAGTCAGGCAAAATTCTTCAATAAAACAGAAACACTGGTTCATCAAATAACTGCCTCAAGTCTATATCAAATAGCAAACAATATTGACATCTAGCACAAAATATTTGGTGCAAATGAGCAGACCTCTCCATGACATAGGCTTCTCTGCTGAATGATAGGCTAAAGAAAAGAGGTCAGATTAATGATGTATGTAGTCCCCTTTTATTATGGAAATGTGCGGCACCAGAGAAACATATTTGTCATTTCAAAACTATCAAGATGTTGGTGATAGTAGATGGATGCAGAATCTGAGAATATGCTCAGTGTTGATGCAGAATGAAAAATGGGGGGTAAAGAGTCCTTGAGCTTTGATGTATTGAATATCACAGAACAAGTCAGGCTGCACATCAGCCTCGCCCGCCCGGATCATTAAAAAACGTTCAAGGCCATGGCGGCCTCTCCAGCCTACTCCCAGTCTGTGCGACTGAAATAGTAGAAACTGCTTGCTGAGATGCAGGGGTCTAAATATGACAGGGCGCGCGGAGCTGTTCTGTGTGTGGTTAGATATTAATAATAAACAGATGACGAGCTGAAATATCACCGATGTCGTTGTCCCGGCCTGGCTTTCACTACATCTCAAAATAAACTAATGGCCAAAAGACAATTAACAGAGGACAGCCCTTTGCGTGGCCCTGGGTTTGAACTAAAGACTACCAGCAGTTCCAAATGAATTGTTGTTTAATTAGTTTCATTCTTTTTGATTGTTTATATGGTTAGTGTCATTGGTGCACATTGGATTTGTAACGTATTCGGTAAGGAATTTATTCTGCGTAGAAAATAAATAACTAAAATAAAATGATTTACCGCATTCGTTGTCTGTCTAGCTTAAAAAAACATAGGCCTACCAATCTAGCTATATTTTGTATTTCCGCTGATATTAAGATAAGGTAAAATAACAAACACTTTATTCTTTCATTTTTCTTCCAAGCAGAATTTATGTCGGTGTTACACTAGGGTGTCCGGCTGAGAACAGCTAGGGAATGAATAACTTAATGGACATGCTGTTCGAATTTGATATATTTCTTACGGTCATTGGATACATTTTTAAATCAAGGGACGTTTTGATCTACAGCTGACTTAATTCTTCTGTGTTTCATCCCATACTTAAATATATACTATAAATTCAAGCGAATTCCCCTTGGTCGTCGCGTCCTTGGCATGCGTAAAAGGGTAATCTTCTCATCCCATATCCCCGCCACTGACTCCGCAAGCCTCTGGCGTCGACCGTGCCCTGCATCAGAGTAATGAAGAAAACTAAACCTAAAACCCCAAGCCCTCCCTTCCCCACTCTCTCTCTCTCTCTCTCTCCTTCTCTCTCACTCTTCCCACAACGCCCACGCCTATCTATAGCGCATAATAGGCATAGCACAGCGACACACAATCACAAAAACACATAAGAGCACAGAGAGAGAGAGAGAGAGAGAGAGAAAGAGAGAAAAAACGCACGCACACATCTGCACCATATCTGCGAGAACGGCTGTACCTGTAGGCATCAGTGGGGTTGACAACTATCACAGTGCTTATAGTAGGGCAAAAAAAGTTTATTTATCACTCATTTATTAGAGGAATAGGACAGGTCGTTGCAGAGATAGGATGCTTTTGCACTGGATTCTTGTTATAAGTTTGTTTTGACCATAGCTGGACAAGAATGTTTTGTTTGAGTACATAATTTTTGTCCTAGCCTACATAAAAAGGCATGTAATAAAATACTTTCAAACATTGAGTAGGTTAACGAAGTTATAAACTTCTTGTTTGTTTCCATATCCAGTGCATCGCGTATCAATTAAAAAAAGGGGGGTATTCCTACATGTGAAAAGTCTACATTCAAAAGCGCGGGAACTAAGTTGACATGTGTCTTGTTTATGATCATTACATTTCAATTAGTTAAGTAAACATATTTGCATGTCACCCTTATTTTTTTTATTTTATTTCTTGCATTGATAAGTCTCACCAGGTGTTTCTTAACTGTAGACTACACGTCATAAACAGCCAAAGAAACCGTTTATTTTAAATAGCTGCTCCTTCATGGTTCAATTTCAACGAACCAAAACTGCGCTATTACATCCTTAATCTCTGTGTTTTCCTGTGTTGTACGATGTTCATTGACGAAAAACATTTGACACGTATTACAGTGGCATGGATATCTGTGCAATTTCGTGAATGCCAACACCTTGTATCCTTAATATTTGCATTCTTAAGTCTTAGAGTCACTCTTTATCGAATATTTACATTGTACCGCACTCAGATGCTCTCAGCCTCTCGCACTCTCTTATCAAACACCCTCACTTCTCTCCCTTCTCCTTGGTCTCATCCTGCATCCTCACTTGAACCATAGTCGAGTTTGAAACGACAAACGCGCCAACTAGCGGTGAAATCTTGCGATGCTGAGGTACGGGTGGCGGGGAAGGGTGTGTTCCATGGAACGGGTATTAAACTACTAGATTGGAATTAATGACAACGAGTAATAATAGGCTAGTTTTACTACAAAATTACTCTCGTTCATTCGAAATATGTGTTATTTCATTCAAGGTTTCCCATCGCTTACTCGCATTAGGCTTTAATAATCAATTGTCGTCTATAAAAAATTGAGACAATTAAATATTTGCATTGCGTTTACGCCCATGACATATTTTTGTAAATTATTTTTCTCTTTTCTGAAAGCCATAGGTCCTTAACCTATTTGTATTAATTTCTTAATTTTATTGTGATCTTTTATTGATGCAATAGCCAAGTGTTGGCATGTGCTGGTGTGAATTACTGCTTTGACTGAAGACGTCGGTTAATGTGGGTACATAGGCTACATAAACAAACTAAATATAGTTTAGGCTACATTAACTACATTAACTACACGAGAAGGGTGCGATAATTTGAAAATGTTACATTTACAATATTGTGCTAAAAACTTCATCATCCACTCCATCATCAATTAATCAATTCTCAATGAAAATACAGCTGCCTAAAGTTTTAAATCAGATCGAAAAAGATGCCAAACAATACAATTCACAAACAGAACAAGTTTGTTTTGTTTTATTTCGCTTTCTTAAAAGGCCTTATATTAAGGTAGTGTTTTCACGGGGTTGGTCTGATTTGCTTTACTGCAATATTTCTCTTCCGTAACTCAAGATAGGCTTGTCGTAGGCCCACTATAAACACCTGCAATGGTTTCTAAAGCGCATTACATAACATTTCCTAACTGGATTGCAAAGCAGGCTAGTTGCTGTAGTTGTAACTGATGAAAGAGTTAGGCTACTGAACAACCATACACAGAGGCCAATACTTAAATAAGAAAATTGCGTTGAAGATTTGAAATCACATCTAGAGAATACGCGTCTGTATTTTCATTTATGTCTAGATTAAATACTGAAAAAAGCCTGATCTCGGAAAAATCGGTGTGAGAAGCCCCAGGCAATAGGCTTCAATTTAGCAAAAAAACATTGAGACCAAAAAGAAGTGAGAACTACTCCACTGACACACTTCCGTCTAACAATTGCATTTTACACAAAGGAAGTTAAAGAATCACTCAACAACTGTTAAGCACATCTGGAAAATCAAGCATAGATACAGAAAAACGGATAAATAAAAACAAATAATAATTCAAACAAATATAACCGACCGGGGATACGCTGGAAAGCTTTCGCGTTTCTGTCTAAATCGGAGACTTTGATTGGTCTAATGATAGCCCAGCCCAGTCGATTCATTGGTGGAAGTTGTCGCCACACTCCCCACCACTAAACACTAAAGTGACTTGAGTAAATAATCTCTCAGCACTTCTCTCTGACACACGGCCGAATGTACAGCGCGCTCAGTATAACGTTGGGATCTTTTCAGAGGGACCTAGCATCTTTTCGAGATTACGCTTATGCATACGTTGCAGAGAAATAAACAAGTCTCAAATACCTTTCGGAACTTCGTTATTTCCATCTGACCAACTCGTCGACAACTTTAAGGATACTCGCATCTAAGACGGAAGAGCACAAATTAAACATCGAAGAGGACCTATACTGAAACCGCTTTGTTTTGACGGGGACGTCAACACGTTAAACGTCGTCGGAAAGTCTACAAATCCTTCATGCTTATGCATCGAATCTAGACAACTCAACAAAAAAACAGTGTCTCGGAAATCCCAAAACTATGGACTTTGTGATGTCGGAAAGAATGAAATAGAACTGATAGCTTCGGCAAAATCAATCGGAACATTTGCTTTAAACGAGTACACGTTTAACATAGTCTTTAAGGTGCCTAACAATTCCTTGGACATTAATAGCAAACTCTTACCTGTTATTGCCTTCTGCGTTAAGACTGAAATAACTGTGCCTTCACTTAAACCGCCAGTTGTTCCAAGTTAGGCAAGTGACGGTGAGAGCGCTGGCATTTGCATGGGTAACTCAAAAGTAAACCGCTACAAACAAGAGGAGAGGCTTGGAACAGCGAGTCCTTACTTTCCCTCAAGCCAGTGGGAAACAAGGCAACGGGCATAGTACTGAACCAGCAACAGAGCAAACTGCCTTGTGTCTCACGAAGGTTTACAGACTATTTGAATACGTTGTAGTCCAGGCTCTGCGCTTGGGTCTCCGTCTCTTCATCGGACATTATCCAGCTCCTGCGAATCTCCGGAGAGGAGGGAGAAGAACCATCACTTAAGTTAAAAGTAGACTAAATCTGTGTGGTGCCACTCACCAAAGGTGTTGTGATGCATATTCCCGTAGACCCAACTACTACCAGACGGTTCACGCCGCCATCAACGTCGTTTCCTTGCAAGATTCCAGACGGCAGCGGCAGCATGGGCACTCCGGGACCGCTGAGGACCAGACCAGAGGCCAGGTCTGTAGTGGACGTTTTAGCGGACCACGCCGGCGAGCTTGTACGGACGGACAGCCCAAACTTTCTGTGCTCCGTACTTCCCTCGCATTGGAGATGCAACAAAACCCTACCTGTGGCTTTCAAGGTACGCAATATTTTTGTTTTTTGAATGTGACATGTCTATATAAATGTAGTGAAAGAATGTGATACGTGATAGTGACCACCAATGTCTATCCTATAATATGAAATGAAAGCACAATTTGCAGTTGAAAAAAACTGTCAATTTCTCTGATGCCGATTTTACCGACTTAATAACTATGTTTACCCTACTGTTGAAAACATGCATTGCGTAATAAGATGCATCTTAGCCTTTTACGTGAAAAAGACCACCTAATTACATTGAGCGGAATATCCATCACTTAACAACTCTTTCTTGACTTCAAAATTAAATTCAAAGGATCACGTCAGAAAAACAAAACCCATGGTTTTGCCTCACATAAAATAGTAGCTCACGTAATTAATATACCTGTCTTTTTGACCATATTTTCCATATTTGGAAGAATTGTACATGTGTTATTATTATTATTATCATTATTATTATTATTGTTATTAGTATTACTATTATTATTATTATTATTATTTCTGGAAGATATTTGGAATATGAAAGCTGTTTAAAGGAGCGTGTGGTCAGGGTGTGGACTATACCTTGTGGTATCTCAGTCATGCTTAAGATGTTGAAATGCTCTAGTAAAATCATTTTCAAGAGAGGGGAGTATACCTTGAAATATACCAATGTTATTTTATTACAATGAATTAAAGAAATGGTCTTTCGAGCTGCCTTTAATAGGCTATTAATTTCCAGCTTGTTAGGCAATGGAGTTAATTAGTCTTCTTCTACACTATTAAGATTAAGGGGTTGTGTTTATTTTTATTTGAATTTTTTTTTTTTAAATAAGAAAATAAACCTTGCATTGCTGTAAACGTGAATCTAATATTTAGAAGCCTTTAATTTAATGCTACAGATTAAGTCAGCACTCATGGTGAGCGCATATGATGTGGTTTTTACGGTCGGTGGTGTTTGGTGCATTGCACGGATGTTGTCCCCGGTTGACCGTGGCATATCTCCGAAGGTGGTCGCTCTCGGTGATGTTCCTGATGGCACTTTGGTTACCGTGATGGCTGGGAACGACGAAAATTATTCGGCGGAGCTGAGGAACGCGTCTGCGGTGATGAAGAACCAGGTGGCCAGATTCAACGACCTGCGGTTTGTGGGCAGGAGTGGCCGTGGTGAGTTCATTAAAGAAAAAACAACCAAACTTTGTGAGATGACGCCTTACAATTCTGCTACCGAAATAATCACTGCCAGTTAGTTTCAATGTGGAAAACAGGGGTAGGTTTCCCAGTTCCGGGGACTTGAAGTTTTGTCTTACTACAGTTGTTTACGTTTCTACGAGTGTTTACCAAATCATAAGAGTTCCCCAAAGAGAAACCTATACCTTAGAGGCTGAATCCATGTTTCTGGAATTGATTTTTCTCTTTCACGTAGGCCTGAGCCATGATGATGGGCATGACTCAGATTGGAGCGCTGGTGATAATTAGGTATTAGAAAGAACATCAACAAGAAAAACTATGAAGGTCCAAAAAAAAAGGTTCCCAAATAAAGACAGATGTAAGCTAGATGTTACTCATGGATTTGTATTTGCAAAGGATTCACATTTAACGGCTAATTAATTTATACCGATGCCATTTCTTTTTAGTCATTAAGTACAAAATGTAATGCACATATTGGTCTTACATCGCAGTCAGAGCATACGTCCAGACACTAACACAACATTCTTAGGCTCTAAACGTTGGTTTTATCTGAAAACTGTGTTACGAAAGTAGGCCTGTCTATCAAACCTTAGGTGAGGTTCTTGGAAACACGTCGAAACGTTTAAGGTATAACTTACCACATAGCGTTGGGAAGGCTCTGGGAAACGCCCCCCAAAATTATGGCCCCCACTCATAGAAGACTGCATACAGTAGTATTTATTTTAAAAACACCAATTTTAAGCACAGACGACTTGCCCGATATAGTCATAGGTCATTTCGACAGTTACTACAATTTCGTCCCTTATCAAGCATTTCAATTTATGTTTTTTTACCAATTGCAGGGGACGTAGGCCTAGTATGCAATGACGAGCTATAAAATGAAACTTAATTCATTTTCAGCCGTTTCATGATATAACTATGTTCAGTCATTTCAGGATTAAAGAAACAAATTGCCTGAGGCGCAGTACTAATTCAGACTTTGGGTTTTAAAAACGCCTGCCTGTTTACACACCTTTGAAAAAAAAAACTACATCTCGCATAGCTGACATTCTTGCCCAACCTTTCTCCTTTCCTCTCTTTTCCTCTTGGCTTGGCTCCTGCCTGCTCACATTTTTCCTGTAAATGTTACACTTTAAATAGTTGCAGACTGATGAATGGAAAACGCTCCGGTCTGCGAATTAAGAGCACCTTTCATTTCTGCAGTCAATTACTCCACCCCGAGACGCATATTTCCCACACATACAATCTCTTTCAAAGAGATGTATTTATCACTCTTAAAATGGCATTTCAATGCGAGTGCAAGCGTGTATCCTGGTGTGTGTCTCCGTGTTGCGGTGTACAGAGAAAACTGGCTGCGCATTCAAGTTTAACAGCAGACCAGCGATCTCAGCCAGCCTCTCGGGCAGTCTGGAGTAGGATGCCGCGAGAATCTCTCTATTGTTAACACATTTTTTCCTGCACATCTAAGCTTTGCGCGTTCTGTTAATATACACAAGCGAATAGCAACGGGAGTGTTGCTCTTCAGTTTTTATCGAGAATTACCGGGATTATAGGATTTACAAACCACTTACAAGAGTAGTGGATACAGTTAATTTTTTTTAACATAATGTCTTCAACATTAATCTAATTGTTCACCTGTTTCTTGTTAAACCAATTCTTACACGATGATTCTGACTTTTCCTCTGATGTGTGAGGCTCATGTAGCAGTATCCGGAATTCATATTCTGTCTCCCTCTCTCTTTATTTCTCTCTTTTCCTTAGGAAAGAGCTTCACCCTTACCATCACAGTTTTCACTGGACCGCCTCAGGTGGCAACCTACCACCGTGCAATCAAAGTGACAGTCGATGGCCCACGGGAACCTCGACGTGAGTACCCTCAGTCTCTTTTCTCGTCGTCTCAAAACCACTTGGAACTGTACCGAAAGAGAGGGAAGCATCCATGCTGTGGTCTCTCCACTTATCACAAACAGCTGGCACTGGATATGCTTTGCTCATTCATGGCTCTTTCATTGTGTTCTTGGCTATATTGTACTGCAACATCTCGCTGTTGTGTTTGTTCTCCACTGTAACAGTGACATGGGCAGGGATAGTTTTTAATGGAAGATTATTTGTGCAAGTGCATTGTTTCAACTGTTGTTTTCACTAAAGATCTAATCAGAAGTGACTGGTTCAGTGTCAGTAACAGGGTGCTTGGAGGCTTGTCTGAGCTGTGTAGTGCTGTGTAGCATAGGTTATCCTGGCAGAGCGTTAAAACCAGAGAGGTAGAGCTATTCTCAGCGGTGAGGCAGAGAGAGAGAGAGAGAGAGAGAGAGAGAGAGAGAGAGAGAGAGAGAGACAGTTACAGCATGCATAGACGGAAAGAGTCCCATGAGTCACAGAGAATTTAAAAGCGCTCTTTCTGCTGTGCCTCCAAATATCCTGGGAACTAGAGCAGTGTCAATCTCTCTCTCCATGTCTTCTGTCAAGCAGAGGTGACCACAATGGTTGATGTGTGTAAATATATGCATACCCTCATGTATTAGGGTGTTGATGTGGTTGATCACTGTATTTTTAGCATTGTCTGTGGGCCGATGCCTGTTGCGGCGTGCGTTTGCGAGTCCACCAGCGCGTGCGTGTGTTAGTGTGGGTATGTGAGAGAGGGAAGCCAAAGTCGATCATTTTGTAGCGGTCGGTGGATTTGTCCGTCAGAGACCTCCAGCACTTATGAAGACGTCCCCTCACCTCCCCACTTACTCAAACCACTAACAGCGTTGGGCTGCCTCGCCGGCCACAGACGCCCTGGGCTGCGTCTCCCATCCCGGCCCCTGGTCAAGCGGGTCATCTCTGCCTGACCACATAAGTGGCCATGGGCTTAACAACGGCAAAGAGACACCTGTTAGGAGCCGATGCACAAGCCTGCACCGCGCACACATTTTTGTTTTAAACACAGAAACTATGCAACGATTGTGTTACTCTGTTTGTGATGTGAGCCCCAGGGTTTATTAACCCACAGAGGAGTCACTTTGCCACAGGGTGCTACCTAATCTCCCCCCTTCCCCAAAAACGGAGCTGGAGGAGCACTATGAGAGGAGCACTGGAGGATTTGGTAGCAGCTCCGGAGTGTGGGCGCTGTTCATAATGGCTAAACAGGTCGGATGAGATAGAGGCTCAGCGGATTGCTATGCTCTGTGCTCATGTTTATTAAGGGGACAGCCGACGAGCTGGTGCAGGACAGGTTTAGCACAGGAGGGAGGGCAGCGCGGGCGCCCCACTTTCTGCTGAGTAATACATCTGATGCTTCCACTATCCAGGGGCTGCTTTCCCAGAGGCTATAAAAGCAGATACATGAGCTCACATTTCCATAGCCCCAAGGTTTGAATCCCAACCTTTAGGAGCAGCAGTGCTCCAAATGGGCCACACTGGACCCTTTTCCCCCCCCAAAAGCACACTTCATCATTCTGTCTCTTCATTCTGACTGTTCTGTTTTGTGCATATTTTAACCCCCCCCCCCCCCCCCCTCCTCTTTCATTCCAAGCATTTATTACACCACATTTAACAGATGACTAAAACTGGGTTGAGGACACATCCTTCTAACAATGTGAAATGTGTTTCCTTGAATTTTGTCTGTTTTTATTGTGCGCCGTAATGTCTGCCACATGCTCGTTGTGTGTCTCTGTGCAAGCGCCACGCCGTCTGTCTCGTGCGTGTCTGTGCACACAGACGCGCATATGTTTACACACGCACACATAGAGTTGTGTATATGCTCTCGCACATAGACACAGACATTCTGCATAAAAATGATGCAGTGCAAAATATAGTACATTCTTTCACTCACATGCTCAATGTATTTTTGTGCATTTGATAGGCTTCTGTGTGTGTGTGTGCATGTGTATGTGTGTGTGTGTGTGAGTGTGTGTGAGTGTGCGTGTGTGTGTGTGAGGGTGTGTGTTTGTGTGTGTGTGTGTGCGTGCTTTTGAGCGCCCTGCTGCATGTTTCCTGTGGTTGGCAATAAGACGGTCCATGCCGGCGTCTCTGCTCTCTGTCTCGGCCCCAAATGTCACGACTGCTCCCGGGGCGTCTCAGTGGCCGGGCCCATGTCATGTGACCCGGGCGGCTTAAAAGTGCCCTTGTTTGCCTCTGTGGCAGCCGGCGCTCACATCTAATCGCAGGGGGATTTCTCTGCCGGGGCTGATAAAGGTGTGGGTCATCCGTGCCTTTGGTGAAAGAAACGCTGATTTCACCCGCGCCCAGTCGTATCAATGGGCTGCGATCAGCAGCTTTATCAGGCCAGTGTGCTATGATTAAGTGTGCTGTTGGATCATATGTTTCAAATATGTGCGATATCTGTCCCCTGAAACAACAAGGTCTTATTGTCAGGCCATGTGAGTTTCCATTTACAAATGGTGATATCAAACTAAAAGCATCGTGTTGCACATCTGATGTTTTTGTGTTTAGATGTGTTTTTTCTTTTCTTTGGCATGTACATGTTAGCACAGATGACCCAAAACACGCCTGAAGCAGAGTCTGAGAAACCGCCTGCCACAGCTATGTTCACTGCAGTATACACTCATTTATGCTCACTCATCTATCACTGAGGGTAATGACCAGGTGTCGAAGATTTCTGGCTGGTAGTACACGCGTGTGTGGTGAGATCGTCATAAGACTTGATGATCTGTTACCCAGATGAGCTGTTGTTGTCTGTGTGTTTTCATGCAGGGCCTTGCCTGCTTGGATTGCATGTCTGGGTCAGTGTGTGTGTGTGTGTGTGTGTGTGTGTGTGCTTGTGTGTGTGTGTGTGTGTGTGGGTGCGCGTGGGTGTGCACCCTGGGTGTTACCAAGATTTGGTAACATGCCTGTTTTTAGAAACTGTATTAATGTTTATAGACTGAGTTGGTAAACCGGATGGACAAGACTAAGCCTACCCCCAACATACAAGTGCACATGTGCACACACACACACACGCACACACACACACATTCATTGCAGTTGCTATTCAGTCTAAATGACAAAGGCAGTTCACATACCTGCACACCGACATGAACCTGTATATTCACTGACATACAAATGTAGAGAAATTGAATAGCCAGCATATGAATGGCTGCAAATGAAAAGTCATTCAGACTCAAGTGCAGTCAGTGATCACACAAGGTCCTGCACTAAGTACGAACATACACAGCGATCCTCCCACAGCATGCTGCTCTCTTCTCTCGCGTGTTTTCATATTTCACAGATCACAGAGCACATATCAAAAGCAGAACAGAAAGCCGATGTGACGGTAAAGGCATCTCTATAAATGAGACCGCCCCCGTATGATGCAGGGGGGGGGGGGACCTTTTTTTCTCTGGAACTGAGCATAGCTGTTCATGCCCAAGAGGAGACAGGATTGTTACATTTGGTGTTCGATGATAGTATGCGTGCGTGTCATCAAAATGATAGTTGCCAAAGCAAATCTCCTCTGAGGGGGAACTGTTGATCCAGAGACATGTATCCAGTGTGCGCACACACATGCACACACACACACGCACAGGCACACACACACACACACGCACAGGCATACAATGTTTCAATTAGTGGTTCGCACTATCAAAGGAGGTTGATTTACCTTGAGGCTGCCAGTGGGTTAGACAGCCTTTGCATGCTCCACACTCACTGCACCAGCTATGCAAATCTGTAAATAATATCATTGGCCATGTAATTTTTCCAAGATAAACAAGACAGTGTGTGTGCGGGGTGAGGTGGGGTGGGGGTGTGTGTACATGGAGAGCACCTGGCAGGTGTGTTCACCTGTAAATAATGGGGACCACGCCCACGCCTCAGAAATCACCTGAGAGGCTCTCTCACTCACAGACAACAACTAGAAAGGCCGCTTTGATGTTGGAACAGAGAAGTGTGCTTTTTTTTTTCAGTGCCTCCATGCCAGCAGCAACGTCTACATGAAAAGAGTCAGAGATAGAAAGAGAGAGAGAGACAGGTTGAGGGAGAGAGAGACAGGTTGAGGGAGAGTGAGACAGGTTGAGGGAGAGTTTTCACAGTTAGGGAAATATCTGAAGTTGTGTGACCATTGAGGAGCCATTGCAGACATAAAACACCTTGTTACAAGACCCCATGATCAATGATGGAGAATGAGCTCTGCCCCTTTTTAAAGCTATTTATGAAGGTTTGGTCTCGTGAAAGGGTGTCACTCCTGTCGCTCCCAGTAACCCGAGGCAGTGGCTGCTGCCCTCTTTGAGGTCAGCCTCCTCGTCACACTTGGCGTCTCTGATTATGAGCTGAGCAAATATTGGCCTGCTGATAAATCGCGAGGAATGTTTCTGGAGGCTGGAGGTTGAATATGGGCCTCTCTTTTTGGATAAATCTGCTCTTTTTCCCGTCCGCCTTTTGGTTAATCTTGCCCACAGATCTGCCATTCCTGGGGCACTAAATCAAATTCAATCAGTCAATTAGGCCAGAGATGTAACAAGGCTGCATGTGCGTCGACCACACGAAGACTCACACACTCACACACACCTCGTCTGTCATTCAGGGTGGTAGCATCACATGTGTAAATGCAGCCCTGACCACTCAAACAGTGGTAGAGACACTCACAATCACACATGCACCCACACACACATACACACACACACACATACATACACACAGGCATGTGCGTACGCACACACACACACACACACACACACAGATATACATGGAGGTTCACACAGCCATGCGGCCTCTTCAGTTTCTTCCCTCTTTTGTTTTCTTTTCTTTCTCACACACTCCCAACACACAGGGAAAGCCTTGTCTCTGTCCTGACGTCAAATGGTGTAGCCACAGACAGACCAGGAGCCAGGGACTTTTGAAGACGCAGTCGCGCACACACACTCATTTTCTTCCTCAGAAACGAAACACTCTCTCTGCTCTTCCCTCAGAGTTGATGAAGGGCCGTCTGATGTACACCTCTGTCGTCTTCCTCTCACGTCTTTCCCCCTGCCTCTTATTACCCCAAAAATCCTTTCCTGTTTACACACACATGTACACACACACACACACACACACACACACACACACACACACACACACACACACACACACACACACACACACACACACACACACACACACACACACACACACACACACAAACACACACACACATGCACACATAGAGACACACATCTACACACCCACTTACACACACACACACACACAGGCACGCATCCATGTTTATGCTTAGGCGCAGAAGTGGGGCTGTTACTGCATCTTTGGCCTAATTTAATAAGAGCTTACATCTCGTTTTAGAAAAGCTAATGGGCCATGAGTGTGGAGGACAGGAGGGTGGGGGACGGGGGCGGGGGGCTGTTTTCTCCATTACTGCGTTATGATAATAAACTGCCCTTTTTCCTCCTCGTTTCTCTTGGTTGAGTGGGGGAGGGGGGGGGCTGCTGGGTGGACGCGCGTGCAGGTTACTGGAAAGCGGGCAGCACACGGCCCTCACTGTGATTCAGCTATTTATTTTTCTGCGCTTTTAACAGCAGGGAAAATTCTGCAAATAAACGGATGGACCGAGACGTGATGTACGTTCCAGTAAAACGGGAGAGTCAGTAATCCCAACGGCAAACAGAGAACGAGTGCGGGGGAGGAAGGGCTACGACTCTCCCACCTTCACTTCATTTCTCCTCTCCTCTCCTCTCAAGTCTTTTCTCGTCCTCCCCCATCACTCTTCTTTCTTCCTTTCTTACTTCTTCCTTAATTTTGTTCTCTCCTCTCTTTTCACAAAAACCTGTAGAGTTCTACTAGACTGCTAGAAGTATGGCAAGAGAGCAGGGACATTTGTGAGTTTACAACAGTGGACCTGAATGAGGGAGTTGACAGAAGAGATTTCAGTTGTTTCAGTTCTCCGGGAGAGTAGCACACATGGGTGGTTCCAAATAACTTAGGTACGAGTAGATATCCCTTCCTAGCAAAATATTTGTACAAGTAACAATCTTTTGTAATGAATATGTATATGTTTGCATACACTTTTGAACTTGCAATACAAAAAGCTTTGCCTTCCTGCTGTTAAACAGGATGGTGTGGACCCATCTCTCTCTCTCTCTCTCTCTCTCTCTCTCTCTCTCTCTCTCAGTGTGAGTGTGGGAGAGCATTTATTGAAGTGTAAAAACGAAACTGTTTGACACATCTGCTGGCGTGTTGTTGACGCATTTGACAGCTCAAACTGCAGCTCTTTCCCACAGCTCTGTATGCCTGATGTGGATGACACACACACACACACACACACACACACACACACACACACACATACAGTACATACACTTACACCAACACACACCCTAACACTGTCACACCTGCACCTAAACATTCTCAAAGAGACGGACACACACGCACTGACACTTCTCATGAAAAGCACACGTAGATGGAGTGAAAGTCCCCTCAGTCCAAGGCCATTATTTTGGCACCTTACTGGCTCCTACACCCACGCTGCACCCAGCGCCTATGAAGAGCTGCAGCTAACCACTGTCAATTCTAATAAGTTAATTAATTGTTAACTTTGAAGCGGTCAAAAGTTGAAACATTTATTGTTATTTTATTGGTAACATTAACTACTTAACTACTAAAATCAGTTCAAGCAACTAAAGCATTTATGTTTTGACTACTACACTGACTGTCATTCAGATAGTAATGTATATGAAAAAAAATCAGTGTTTCTTACGAGACAAAACGTTGACATTACTTGAAAAATATCAGGAACATTTTTCAAGTAAGTTTAACTTTAGATGACAAGTTGTTAAAGAGCACAGACTACATTCAGACACACTGTAAAATGTAATTGCTTGACTTTACTTCAAAAAGCATGCAAACCAATTGCCTTGAAAAATCTGAGTAAACATACGTGTTTGGCTTGAAGTACCTGAGAAATTGTATGTAATGAAAGAGTTCCATTTGCTTACACAACCAAGTACCAAGTAACCAAGTAGGGATAAGTTATGTTTATGATTGCTACCCATATATACAGCGGAGTGCACGTCCTGCTGGACATCACGTGAGCCTTGCAAACATATCCAACATTTCTCACAACTAATAAGTGTGTTTCTAGAACAGATGTCGATAAGACTGTATCAACGTCACATTAATGTTACCACTGAAGTTTCGTTTCCTCCAAAGGAAGGTTTTAAATTTACAGTAAAAAACGTGTGTACCTTCGATAGCAGGGATGATACAAACGACTACAGATAAGCCCTAAGTGCCCAACACTGTGACACCTTGAAGGGTGCTGATCAATGCTAATTGATATTAATCAATTTCACATTGAGCCGCACTAAACAGTTAAGATAAATATTAAACATTAGAACAAGAATGTGGCCCATAATCCCTAGAACCAGTAACTCATCAACGTAACTCACCACCGCAATATTAGCCTATCATCTCCAGCGCCTAAGTAACAACTATCACGAGGTCAAATTTACAACACTCACACACACACACATACACACACACAGACAGGAAGATGGCTGAATAGCGAGAATCAGAAAAACCTGCACAAACGCACACAGCCACACATGCCTACTGGTACACAAACACATACACACACATCGGTATGTATGGAGTCAGCACAAAGGAGGGATGATTACTGGGGTCGTAGTGCAGGGCTCTGGCTCATTGTTCCAGGGGGATCCGGGTGCTTTAGACTACGCCTCTCCTGTCCTTCTTTATCCCCTCATCTTTCCAGTCCAGACATGCCCCTCCATCCACATACGGCCCCATCTCTTACACACACACAAACACACACACACACACACACACCCGTGCGCGCGCATGTGCCCATAGTCAGTGTCCTCCCTACACACTTTTCTGACAGAAGAATAGAAGAAGAAGAAAGAGGACACAATGAGAAAGAAAGATAGAATGAGTGAGAGAGTGAATGAGAAATGGCCTTGTGCTGTATCCCATCAGAGCAGTTTTGAGGATATAGTTCTATAGTTGGTACACATCGAAGATGACTAGTCTAAAGTTACATTGGGGCTACCAGTTCCCAAACTTCTTCTTTAGTTCTGAATCAACCCCATCATTAATCAGATTGAAGGGGTGTTTGAAAGAGATATGGAGATATGGAGAGAAGGAGAGGTAGAGAGAGGTAAACCACATCCTCCACCAGCCACAGCCATCAGCTCGCTCTTTCTGACTGGGAGCAGTGTGCCTCAGAGAGGGGAAGTCAGGCTGGGTGAGGTGGGGGGGGGGGGGGCCCTATCCAGAGACGTGCCTAAGAGAGGAAGAGGAAGACAGGTGCACAACGCTGCGCCCCAACTGACGTTGAAACATCCTCAAACATCCTCCTGCACTGCAAATGAAAACATGCACATTGCACACATACACACACACACACACACACATGATTACATACACACGTCTTGCAGGCACATATACTCACTGAAACTGTTTGCCTTAACCACACCATGCCTGCAAACTCATGGAACTAGGTTTCAGAGACAGCTCATATTTCACAAGGGTCTTTTCAGATGGCACCAAAAAGACTCACTCTCTCCCTCACACACAAACATTGCCTCTACTTTGACACACATATGTAGATTCGTACATGCACAGGCTTACATGGGCACACACACCTTTAATCTTACAACAACCCCTCGTGCAAACACTGACACGCATACGCAATCGTGTTCACACTCTCTGAACAGCAGGTTGACACAGCACACACAGTGGTTTCGAAATTCCTCCAACAGATCCCTCAATACAACTGATATCAAAAAGTCGTGACCAACCTCTTCAAACTCACAGAGCGAACAGTAAACACCCCCAACATGCACTCCCCTCTGCTCCCACCAGCCGGGCACGAATCCCGCCGAGCAGCTTTTTATCCGTCGCTATCTGTGCCAAAACGTGGCGGCAAACGCGCCTCTACCAAGGGCCATGCCTGCAGAGCAGCCTCTGAGCTCCTGCCAGTTTCATACGAGGCCTTCCAGAGAAATCAATCAGGAGTGCGCTATCAGTCCCCTGTATCATGACCATTTGCGCGATTCCCCTGACAAATATTTGCGCTTCAAATATGCCCGGAGCACGAACGCTTGGCCTGAGCCAGAACACGTAGGGGCCGTTTGCAGTGAGCGAGATAGAGCTCCAGGTCCGCTCCTGACCCAGAGGGAGAGCTCTCCCACCCCTGCCAGCACAGGGAGCCTGTGTTCCACACGT